>NW_020174694.1:921586-958719 GCF_003031525.2 Neophocaena asiaeorientalis asiaeorientalis
CCGCCCCGCGCGCCGCCGCGCTGCCCATCTACCGCGCTCCCGGGAAGGCCCCGGCCTTTCGAGTGCTTGCTGCAACCCGAACGTTACTTTTCCGCAATCAAGTTTCTTCTGGTCCCCATGGCAACCCTGCGGCGGGGCACGTGGATCTTAAGAGCCCAATTACCGAAAAAGAATAAATATTAAAGTGCAAAAAATGCTCACGGCATGAATGTTTTATAATCCACTTTTGATCACCAGTAGCGCATCTGCTTCTTTGCTTACTTTCTCCCCCCACCCCCACCCCAAATCCTACTACACATCCCCTTTTAAAAATATACTGTTTAAAGAAATGGATTGCCAGGGCTGTATATTATTGTCGCACGCTGGTTTTGATCTCTTTGCTGCTTTTGCCGCTATTGAAAGTTATGGATGGAAGTACGTGTGTTCCTTCCAAATGCCATTAATTTCTTAATACGCGTCCTGTGGATGATACCTTTGAGGATACTGAAAAATAGGCATTTATATAAAGCTCCTGCGTGCCGAGCCAGCCGCAGCACAGTCTCTTCCCAGAGATGGACTGTGGCGTGACTGGGCTGTGCTGCGACCGGGGGACCAGCGCCCTGTCATAGGGGCCCCTGGGCTGGTTCTGCAGAAGGAACCCCGGGCAACCACTTCCTCATCCAAGTTCCTTCTGCCTTTCTCAAGCATTCAGCCAAGCTTTGCCCCATCCTAAACCAAGGCCCAGGGGAAACGAAGGTGGTTTCCTCGGCCCAAGGTCACTAGTAGAATTTTCCTCTTCGGTGCCTTTCACCTGGCTTCACGAGCAGAAAAAAATTCTCAAAGACAAGGACTGGACTTTCCCCTTCATATTTCAGAGCATTTCACTCTGCTCTGGAGAAGTGGAATTAAAGCGAGAAAAATAGCTGGATCCTCAGTTTCTACATCAATAGAATGGAAACAGTAATGACTTTCCCACGGGATTGTCTTGAGGACTGCACACCATTACATGTAAAGTGCCTAATTTAGCTTAGCGTCTGGGACCCGGAGCGTGCTGTTGCTGTTTGCTTTTTTTTTTTCTTTCCATTTTTCCCACTTGGATTTTTCCTGTCTCTTTCAGGCTATTTTCACTACCTCCTGCCTTGGGAAGGAACTATTCTGCCAGGCTTCCTTCCTTCCTTTCATCATTCAGGAAGCCTTAGACATCCTCCCTTCCTCCAAACCCACCTGAGATTTGATCCCGCAGCTGAATGATTGGTTCAGGTGTCTACGATTTTCTCATTCTCTGGTGTCTACCTGCTTTACACCACCCCCTAAGCAAAACAGAGACTCATGAAATACCTGTTGCACGATAGGCCTTCACTCCCGTCCCCTGACACCTAAGAGGTGTGTGGGGAGCCCCGGATTCCCACTGAGTCCACTGGAATGTAGGAGGAAGGAAACTCTTCCTTCACCTGTAGTGACCCCACCCCCTTCCGCTCCGTGTCCCTTCCCCCAACTCTGGACTCACCCCTCAGCGTTAGCAGGCTCAGGCGTCTCCCACCAGGGAGCCGCCAGGGGCCCGGGGTGGAGGAGAAGCAGGAGAAGAAGTAGCAGACTTTCTTGTCCCCAGGACATCAACTTTTCTGCCAGCTTCACTCCCCAGCCAAGCTCCCGGGAAAGAGGAGGCCCCCCTTTTTCATTTCTTCACAGCCTTCATTTCTCCTCCGCCCCTGATGTTCCTCAGGCCAGAGTCACCAACAAACTTCTGGTTGCCAAATGCAGTGGACCCTTTCAGGCCCTCCCTCACAGTCTCTAGAATAAGATGCTACTGACCACGATTTCCTTCTGGAAACTCCCTCCTCCTCGCATCAGCCAGAACCCAGAGGGCCCCATGACTGTGTTCAGAGGCTTTAGACACCTCCACCAGCATGGCCCGCATTGACGCCAAATTCAGGTCCATTGTGTTTTTTTCTTCAAACCTGTTCCTCCTGAATCTCCTATCTTGGCTAATTGTACCATCATCCATGTAGTCATCTTTGCCAGAAACCTAGGAAGGAGTCTCATTTCCTTCCTCTCCCCTTCCATGTCCACCATGTCTTGTCATTTCTACTCTCCAAAGCCCTCTGCAGAGCTACCGTGTTGGCTGCCTTCAAGGGCATCCACAGCTGCACAGCATGAGGCCTCATCCTCTAGCCATCAGGCCCACCCTCAGCACATCTCTGAGGATCCACTGGGGGCATATTCAAGTTGGTCTCTCCGCTCTCAGTTCCTGAGCAGTTCTAAGCACCCTCCATCCTGAATTGCAGATCTGACCATGGCACCAGTTATCGGCAATCCACTGCCCAGAGGAAAAAACCCAAGTTCCCTAGCAGGGCATACAGGGTACTCTTCTTCTCTCCATTCTTCTCTCCTCCATCTAGCTGGTGTGCTTTAGCCACCCCTTTTGAACCAGGCTAGGTTTTTGTTGTTGTTGTTTTTGTCTGCGCTGGGTCTTCGTTGCTGCACACAGGCTTTCTCTAGTTGCAGTGCGCTGGCTTCTCATTGTGGTGGCTTCTCTTGTTGCACAGCACAGGCTCTAGGCACATGGGCTTCAGTAGTTGTGGCACAAGGGCTCAGTAGTTGTGGCTCGCAGGCTCTAGAGTGCAGACTCAGTAGTTGTGGTGCACGGGCCTAGTTGCTCCACGGCAATGTGGGATCTTCCTGGACCAGGGCTCAAACCCATGTCCCCTGCATTGGCAGGTGGATTTTTAACCACTGCGCCACCAGGGAAGCCCCGGGCTAGTTTTTAGAATATGAACTTCCATTTTTCTCCATACATTTCCCCCTCTCTCCACCCCCCTTATAAGAATGCACACAGGCATTCTGCTTGTCTCCAGGAACTTCTGAAAAGCAGAAGTTGCCTGCAAGCCATTTCCTTCCTGTCTTTTAATTTCCAACACTCTAAACTCCTTGAGGAAGCAATCTAACTCAGGAGGGAGAGGGCTGGTGAGAAGGGGTTTCTTTGAGGGAATCCGGAAGAGTGAAGGAATTTCCCTAGAATAAGAATCCAGTCTCCCAAGCCTGGAGTTGGAAGGGAGGTGGTCCTATGCCCTCCGTCTGGCAGCTCCCAGGGGAGGGGATTAAGTCGTAGAGAAATAACTTTGTTGTTCCCAGTTTTTGCATCTCTTCTATGAGAACACAGGCTAGTTAGCATTTTCTGAGCCACCGCTCCTTAGCTTCCTAGTAATTCTAACTACAAAGCTATGAGGTAGCTGCTATTGTTAATACCAATTTATAGATGAAGGCACAGAGAGGTTGAGTGACTTGCCTCAGGCCTCACAGCTAGTAAGCTAAGATCCTGGGCTTCATCCCCAGGCCTGCTTGTTTTTAACCACCTTCCCGCCACCTTCTGTTAGTTTCCTCTACTGTCCTACCCCAGTCAGCATCTCTTTTTCTCATGCTACTAGTCTACCTTGTACAGATCACAACTATAGCGCTTATTCCAAACATAGTAGGTGTCCAATAAATACATGATGAAAAATAAAAGAGGATTTCCATTTCTAGTTATATGCTTGGCTAGGTGTCTGGACTAACTCTTCCACTGAAAAGAACAACAAAAATACTGGGTAAAATATTAAAAATATATTCTGAAAAAAAAAATTCTGGAAGGGATCCAAAAACTGGCAAGAAGTTAAGAAATAGTCCTAGGACAGAGTAGAGGCCAGAACCCAAGAGAGGTAAGCAGAGGCTTTTGCCTGGAAGGTATTTGCTAAATCTAGTGAATCTGAATATTGGTTTTTGCAGCCTTGGGAGTCTTGGGGACAGAAGTAAAAGCATAGGGTCTGCTTTAAGTGGGGAGTTTAATGGGAGACCCAATAAAGGTGGGACCCCAAGTGCAAAATCATAGAGTAAGGAAAAAATTATTTTTGAGCCCACCCAGAAACCTTACTAAAGTTGGTCGTAGATTGAGCCATAAAGCAAGTCTCAACAGATTTTGAAAATTTCCTAACATACAGAGCATATTCTCTGACCACAATGCAATTAAGTCAAGAATCAGTTTTAAAAAAAAAAAAAAACTAGAAAAACCCATTTGTTTGGAAACTTTTGGGTCAAAGAACAAATAGTTATGAAAATGTGACAGTATTTAAATGCTGTGTAACAAATATTCAATACTACATGTGGAAGCTAAAGAGAGGAAACCTAGACAAGTAGTTAAAGGGAAATTTAGACCTAAAAGCTTATATTAGAAAATACTTGGAAGTGTAAAGAGCAAAAAAGTTAGAAAAAGAACGGCAAAATAAAGTTCAATAAAACAGAAGGAAATAAGATAAAATAAGAAAATAAAATTGAAAACAAACATACAATACAAAGGACCAATTAAGCCAAACACTGGATTTGTGAGAGACTAATACATTTTACAAACTTCTGGTGAAAACTGATAAAGGGAAAAAGAAAAGGTACAAACAATGTGAGGAATAAACTATATTCCTATATAGTTTATAATCACACATGATGCAGAAATTACAAGGACATATTTGTGAACATTTTTATGCCAATTAATTTAAAAACTTAGATGAAGTGGGAAAATTCCAAGAAATATGTTAATAAAACTGAAATAGGGCTTCCCTGGTGGCGCAGTGGTTAAGAATCCATCTGCCAACGCAGGGGACACGGGTTCGATCCCTGGTCCAGGAAGATCCCACATGCCGCGGAGCAACTAGGCCCGTGCACCACAACTATTGAGCCTGCGCTCTAGAGCCCGCGAGCCACAACTACTGAAGCCCGCGTGCCTAGAGTCTGTGCTCTGCAAGAAAGTCAGCCACTGTGGTGTGAGGCCCACACACCGCAACGAAGAGCAGCCCCCACTCGCCACAACTAGAGAAAGTCCGTGTGCAGCAATGAAGACCCAATGCAGCCAAAAATAAATAAATAAAATAAATTTTAAAAAAAACAACTGAAATAGAAAACCAGAATAGACTCATAACCATTCAAGAACTTGAATCTGTTGTTAAATATTTTCTGCAAAGAAAAATCCAGGCTGAAACAGTTTTACCAGTGACTTCTACCAGACATTCAAGTAATAAATAATTCCAGTGTCTCACAAGCTAGAGTATGGAAAAAGATGGATTATTTCTCAAATCATTATTTCTCAAATCATTATATAATCATTTATATAAACTTATACCAAAATCTGACGAAGAGAATGTGAGAAACAAAAAATTTCAGGTCAATCTCACACATAAATATAGACAGAAAAGTCACAGGCAAAATTTTAGCAATTTGAATCCAGCAAGATGATAATCAGAACCAAATTGGTTTACCCAAGAATACAAGGTTAATTTCAAATGAGAAAAAATCAATTAATGTAATTCACCACATTAAAGGATTAAAGGAGAAAAATCATATAATCACCTCAGTAGATGCAGACAAATTCTTTGATAAAATTCAATATCCATTCAGATGAAATACATAGAAAACTAAGAATATTTTCCTTGATAAAAGGTATTTACAAAAACCTACAGCAAACATTATACGTAACCAGTCCCTTTAAAATGGGGAACATGATAAGTGTGCATCTCCACTTCTATTCAGTATTGTACTTAAGGTCCTAAATAGTGGAGTAAGGCAAGAAAAATAAATAAAATATATAGATTGGAAAGGAAAAAATCACAGTGACATAATAGTATGTGTAGGAAATTCAAAAGAATGTGTACAGAGCCTGTTGAGATGAATATGAGAGTTTGGCAATGTTTCTGGGTACAAAAGTCAATACGCAAAAATCATGAGCATCCATATATACCAGCAATAAACAGAAATGAAACTTTTTGAAAGATGCCATACAATGTTTACTATAACTACTTTATACTCCTTATCATATTTCTATACTACTGCCCCCTTTTTTTTTTAAATCAAACTCAGCATTAAAATACCCAGTCTAAGAAGAATGGATCAAGAAGATGTGGTACATATATACAATGGAATATTACTCAGCCAACAGAACAAACGTATAGACACCAAGGGGGCAAGTGGCGGTGGGGGTGGGATGAATTGGGAGATTGGGATTGACATGTATACGCTAACATGTATTAAATAGATAACTAATAAGAACCTACTATATAAAAAATAAATAAAATTCAAAAAAACAATACACAGTCTTAACTGTTTCTTCAGGTCATCATTTTCTTACCTAGGCTGCTCCCGAGTCTAAATCTGTATGCTTTTCTCCTGTGAATCTGTCTTTGTCAGTTTCGTTTTCAGACCCAGTCAGGGGCCCTAATATGGTCAAGGAAAACTTTTCCCTCCCCTACGGTATCAAAAAACAAGATACTTAGGAATGGATCTCATAAAATATGTGTAAGACCTTTACAAAGAGAATTATAAAACTTTATTGAAAGGCTATGAAGAAGACTTAATTAGAGAAATATATTTATGGATAGAAAAGACCCAATCTCATAAAAATATTAATTCTCCACAAATTGATCTATAACTTCAACGCATTTCCATTTGAAATCCCAACAGAGGTCTCTTCTTCAAGAGGCTCTTAAAGAAGAACATAGAGGAAGGAATTACCCTTCTATATACCAAACCTATAGTAATCAGTAAGGGTAGTATAGGTTCAGGGAGAGACAAACAGACCAATCAAACAAAAATGAGAGCCCAGAAACACCCCTGGCATATACGGAAACTCAGTGTATGGTAGAGATGGTAGCTCAGATCATTGGGGGAAAGATAAACTTTTCAATAAATGACGAGGAGGCAGCTGATTATCCATATAGCAAAACATAGATGTGGACCCCACTCTACACCATTTCACCAGATCAGCTTTAGTTGGATTAAAGACCTATATAAGAAAAGCAAAACTGCATTGCTGTCATCATTTCAAGGATACACTTTTTTTCACATTTTACCATTTCTGAAATTGTGATTTTTCTTACCATCAGTGGCAACTTAAGATTCAATGATATATGATACAAAACTTTTAGGAGACAATGTAGGAGAATATGTTAACAAATTCTGGGTAAGGAAGTATTTCTAAAGCAAGAATATATTTGCGACACATATAATCAAACAAATATTTGAATCCAAAAGATACAGAGAATTCATATAAATCAATAAATAAAAATCTAGCAATCAGTAGAAAAGCAGGCAAAAGAAATGAAGAGGAATTTCACAAAAGAACAAGTGTAAATGGTTCATAAACTTATCAAAAGACATTTAGTTTCATTGGTAATCAGGGAAATGTAAATTGAAACTACAATGAGATAACACCACACACTCATCAAAACGGCTAACATAAAAAGTTGTTCAATGCCAACTGTTGATGTGGAGTGACCAACCAGAACTCAGACACACTGCAGGTTGGAATTCAAATGTATAATAACTTTAGAAAAACAGGTTGGTATTACCTAGGAAGTTGAATGTGCACATATACAAAGACTCAGTAATTCCAATGTAGGTATGTATTCTAGAAAAACCCTTGCACGAGTGGACTCAGAGACACATATAGGAATCAATGGCAGCATTGTTCATAGTTGCAAAAAGCAAGAAACAATCCAAATGTTCACCAAAGGTGGACTGGATCATTAAATTATGGTATAATCATACAATGAAATACTACACAATTACATCAACATAGATGAATCTCAAAAATAAAATGTTAAGCAAAGAAGCAATGAAAGATTAAAATATGATTCTGTTTATTCCACTTCATAAACAAGCAACTCTTAAACGATAAGGATAAAAGCACAGGTGATAACAATTATAGAGAAAAACAGTGAAGAGAGTAACAGAAATTTCAGGATAGACTCGACGTTGATAGAGCGACAGGTGCAGTTTGGGAGAGGCAGGCAGAGGGTCTTAGGTTGGGTGATGTGCTATTTCCTGGCTCAGGTGATTTGTATATAGGTGTTTGTGTGTATCTTTATTTCACGAGAAAAAAATTTTTTAAATGAAGATGAATTAATAAATGAATACATCTCTGTATTTTTTTAATGTTATTACGTGCCTGCAAGCTTTGTAAGTTTACCTTCAGCACTTATAAGACAAACTTAGTACGTCTTACCACTTTCCTAAGAAGCTGCAAGAAATGGTTTGTTTTCAACAGTGTGTCGCAGTCTGTTTTGTAATAAATCCTAGATGATGAGGAAGAAAAGTTACATAAACCAGACCAGAAGTGCAAAAGGAAGCATGAAAGCTCTTCTCAGAAATCACTCACAATATACCTACCTCCAAATCATCCCATTGAGTTTGTTTGCATTCTTTCATTTTATTTTTTAAAATTTTTGGTCGTGCTGTTTGGCTTGTAGGATCTTAATTCCCCAACCAGAGATCGAACCCACACCCCTGGCAGTGGAAGCATGGAGTTCTAACCATTGGACCTCATTTTTTTTTTTTTTTTTGCATTCTTTTAGTCAGTGGTTATAATTCTAAGTCCTGAGAACAAAGCCATCTAACAACTTTCTTATTTTCACTGGCCCTGTGCTGCTAGGGTCATAAAACCAGGGACCTCGGAGGCCCATGTGTCCTGCTACTAGAGCAGAAATCCCCTTGGGCAAGTTGTCCTGTCTCAGCTTGAATCCTTCCAGTGGGGGGCAGTTATTCACATTGGGGGCACTCTGTCCATTATTAGGCAGTTGGGTCTGTTGCCCTCCTGGGTAGGCAGAGCTATCTATGGGAGACCTTCCTGAGGTCACTCGATGTCACCTAGGAGATGGAATCTCTCCAAAAATCATTATCTCACTGGAATACCCACCACCTTCTGTAGCTGAGCAGCTTAGAGAAAATGTGTTCTGTAAATTCTGTGTGAGAAGGATTTGATTATCAGCAGTTTAAGGGTATTCTGCTTCCTTGTAGAGCTAAGCTTTCAGCAGCACGTATTTTACATTACAACTGTACAAATAATGTTAACAGTACACTAAGTTTAGAAGCTCTGGGAGGTGGGGGGATTTTAACTCTCCTTGGAAGGGCTCTGCCCCAAGCCTGTTGGAAAGCCACAGCAATTCACAGAGACAGCCTTACAGCAATGACTTAGAGACCAGCCTGGAAAACTTTCCATTTGCGAACATTAACTTCCTTGCGCTTCTAGATTGCTTGTTTCAGCAGCTACTGTCTGTTTTTTTCCAGAACAGCCACTAATTTGAACGGAATGTCTGGATGACCCCGAACTGTTCTTAGAAAATGTGTTTGCCGAGGACGTCTGCTCTCCTTAAACTTCTCCAGAAGACTTGGGAATCTATCCTATTCCTCCTTGGTCTGGGGTGTTGCTTCTCCCTAAGGATCCCTGTTGCCACATCTACCCTTTACCTTCTCTCGTCCTCCCCATTTTCTCCCTCATGAAAGCTCTTCTCACTAAATTCATTTTCTTTTTTTTTCCCCTCTTTCTTTCGTATTTCTCTAAAGGGCTTACTAACGTTAGAGAAATTTCTTCCAATGTTAGAAAAATCAGGGGAAGGTGTATAGCTTTATAGATTGTTTTCTTCTTAGACGTTGAGTTTTACTATTCTCACTAGGAGTGTCTTTTATCATTAAGTAACAATCCATAGAATATATGAAATAAATGCTCAGCAAGTTTAGAGTGCTATGTCGTTATTAATTAACTAGCTAATCTACGGAGCCTCACCTGGAGCCAGTGAGCTACTGTGTACCCTCCACCGACTTGTATGAGGAAGGAGACTACTTTTGAACTCGGGGATGGCCTGGTTTGTGAGTATTATCATCTGGGTGGAGAAGAAAACAGTGCTTGTCTCCAAGAACACAGAAAGAAAGGCAAGGTTCAGCCAGCATGGAACGGGGACTTGCCAATGTTTCACTGTTGGAACGTCTGCAATTCCCAACCGACCTCAGCCAACACAGCCCACCCCCACTCCATCCTCCCCTCACACGGCTGGGACTTTCTGTTTGGGCCAAAGGGCAAAGATAAAGGAAAGGTACAAACAGGGAGAGTGGCAAGGAGGAAAATGATAAGAAGCCCAGGCCCCTGCACACAATTAGAAGTCAGCTTTAGGGACTTCCCTTGTAGCACAGCAGTTAAGAATCCGCCTGCCAATGCAGGGGACACGGGTTCAAGCCCTGGTCCAGGAAGATCCCACATGCCATGGAGCAACTAAGCCCGTGCGCCACAACTACTGAGCCTGCGCTCTAGAGCACTCGACCCACAGCTACTGAAGCCCACGTGCCTAGAACCCATGCTCTGCAACAAGAGAAGCCACCACTCACAGCAACTAGAGAAAGCCTGCGTGCAGCAATGAAGACCCAACGCAGCCAAAAATAATAATAATAACAAATAAATACATTTATCAAAGAAAAAGAAGTCAGCTTTAATAACCAACTGTCCCACGAACAGAAACAGGAGCACTTCAGGGGTGAAGGTGGGGTGGCCTTGGAGAAAATCTTCCCCAAACCTGATGTAATCACCATCAAATAACCACCTTCCTTTCCAGTTTCCAGATTTCACATCTGCTCAAACTTTCTGGAATTTTCTTATGATCCTATGCCAGAAACCACAGCTCTGTGTGTCTACAGTCTGGACGCCAGTGCAGATAGGGGGGACTTTGAAAGGACCTATAAGGTACTAAAGGAAATTCAAACTGGGAATGTGGAATTTACAATGGAAACAGACATTTAATCTGTCTTCCTGTTCTCAGATTTGAGTCTAAATTTAGATCACAGTATGGAAGAGCATGACCGGGCCTGAAAAGCTTGTCCTGCCAGGCTCACATCCCTTTACCTCTTCTATTTTAGCCTCAGAGAGGCAGTTTTACGTTGTTTCTGTTTTGGAGATAGAAGCGTCCCGGACCCCCCTTGGCTTCAGAGTCTTATCAACTCACCTCTGGGTGTACTCAGGGAAACCTATTAACATTTGCCGAAATGTTTTTTCAAACCACTATTAGATAGTGGGACCCGAAGTATGTTTGTTTGGGTGTTAACTGACTTGGTGTTGGGAACCAACTATTCCCCAATGTAAAGTTTCTATAGATTATCAATGCTCTAGGCCTTTGAATGCCTGAGCTAGTTTTAAGAGAAAAGACATGGAAACAACCTTAATGTCCATTGACAGAGGAGTAGATAAAGAAGATGTGGTACATATATACAATGGAATATTACTCGGCCATAAAAAAGAACGAAATAATGTCATTTGCAGCAACATGGATGGACCTAGAGATTGTCATACTGAGTGAAGTAAGTCAGAAGAGAAAGACAAATATCATATGATAGCGCTTGTATGTGTAATCTTTTTTAAAAAAAGGTACAAATGAACTTATTTACAAAACAGAAATAGAGTCACAGATATAGAAAACAAACTTATGGTCACCAGGGGGGAAAGGGATGGTAAGGACAAATTGGGAGATTGGGATTGACGTGTACACACTACTATATATAAAATAGATAACAAATAAAGACCTACTCTATAGCACAGGGAACTCTACTCAGTACTCTGTAATGACTGACCTACATGGGAAAATAATCTAAAAAAGAGTGGGTACATGTATGTGTATAACTGATTCACTTTGCTGTACACCTGAAACTAACACAACATTGTAAATCAACTATACGCCAATAACAATTAAAAAGAAAGAAAGAAAGAAAACCCAGCAACCTGGAGATATTCACAGCAGCAACATCCCCTGTATGGTCCCACCTCCACCAGACAAATGAAGCCCTAAAGGGATGGTTTTGGTGACACACATCACTCCCTCTAATTCCCCCCACTCCTTTTATCCATCCTCTGGTCCATCTGTTAACTAGACACACCTCTGTCCTCCCACTTACGTCCTCCCAACTTTGCTCAAGTTGCTCCCTCTTTCTGGAATGTTCTCTTGATCCCTTGATTCTGCTTATTCTTCCAGGTTCTGTGCTGCCTTTCCAATAGTCATCTCTAATCTCATTAGTTGGATGTAATTTTTCTTTTCATTTTATTGAATGACAAAGAAGTTTATTGGTATCACACACAAGGTCCTGCATTGTAATTATTTATAAGTAAATCCAATCTCTCTTTCTGGATCATTTGCTAGTTGACTGCCCGATCCATAGCTAGTTTGTTATCATTGCTTCAGTAATACCTAACAGTGTGTCTAACTCATTGCAGAAAATAGCTTAATAAATATCTGATGCACAAATGATGAATGTGGCCTTGAGTAAGAGCAAAGTTGGATCTACTCAGTGGTGGATCGCGCCATACAGCTGACGTCCTATGGGAGACAGCGAGTGGTTTCCCCAGCTAGAACACAAAGCCCACTGCCCTTGCCTCCACCAATTTCAAACTTTGTTTCCCTCCCCTGGCCTCTCCCTGCCAGCCAAGCTCATCTCCTCACTGCTGGAAAATGTCAGGCTCATTTCTCAGTCTGAAGCTTTTATTATGACATTCTTCCTACCCGAAATGCCCTACTCTACTGCTTCTAATTGCCTAAGTCTTGGCCTCCTTTCCAGGCTCAGTTTAAAGTCGCCCCCCACCCCCCACCACTCCAAGAAGCTTTCCTTGACCAGGTTAGCCCTTGGTAGTGTAAGCAGATAAGGTAGGGGGCCCCAGAGGAAAAGAACCAGATGTAACTTTTGACATAAGAGGAACCATTTTAGACCTAAGCCATTGTGTGATCTAAGCCCGGCCACAATGCTTGCCCTTGAACAGGTCTCAGTAATAATGATCTCAAGGGAACAGAAGAACAAAGGCTGTTAAAGGCAAGGAAAGTAACAATAGCAGGTAATAAATCAGTTGTAAAGACTCTCAGTTCTGTTTCGATGGTAATGATTGGCCTGAAGCACTTTCTGAGCTGTTTTGCAGAATTTAAACCCCCCCTTCAAGGGTTCAAACCACCAGATCAACTGGAACTTCTTCTGACTCTCCTGATTTCAAACAACTAAAGCTTGGCTCTGTCGACCTTTGCCCTAATTCTATGCTGAATTCTCCTCTGCTCAAGCCCCTTCATGAGTATGCACGTACCCTTAGCTTAAAACTTCCCCAGTTTTAAGCGAAGGGGAGACAGTGCTTTGGGAAAGATCCCCAGTGTTCTCCTTACTCGCTGCAGGTAGTGAATCCTTCCTTCTCCCACACTTTGGCTTGGTTGTGTCTTTTGGCTCAATACCCACGAAGAGGCAAACCCGGTTTTCCAGTAACAGTACCAGCATGCTCTGAAGAAAGGGCAACAGACGAAGATTCACCACCCCTGGATTCTAGTGTCTGCTCAGCCATCAGCTGGGCAATTTGCTTCATCCTTCTTGACCACTCAGCATCTATAAAATGAGTCCTTGGATGACACAGTCTCTAAAGCTCTTTCTGGTTAGACATTTTACGATACTAATCTTTCCAATCCTGGAACTTCTAGCACCTATATTGTTGCATCTGTTCCACTGTAGTAAACTGCATTGTTATTTATCTTTTTTTGTTTGTTTTTTTGCGGTACACGGGTCTCTCACTGTTGTGGCCTCTCCCATTGTGGAGCACAGGCTCCGGACACACAGGCTCAGCGGCCATGGCTCACGGGCCCGGCCGCTCCGCGGCATGTGGGATCTTCCCGGACCGGGGCACGAACCCGTGTCCCCTGCCTCGGCAGGTGGACTCTCAACCACTGCGCCACCAGGGAAGCCCTGTTATTTATCTTTTTATATTGAAGTCTGGCTCATCCAACTCATTTGTAACTCCCTCAAGAACCAAAAATGTGTCCTTTAATTTGCAGCCCTGTCATCTAGAAGTTTGGGTTATAAACACTTTTGGTAATAATGACAATAATAGTCACTAAGGTCCGTGTCCTTTTTCCTGATGCTGCTTTGAGGAGGCTGCTGCTCTTACAGCTAGAATTGGCAGTGGGTCACAGTTTTCACCAGTAACCAGATTTCCGGTCTTTGACAGCATCACTGAGCAGCTCTCCTAGCCCAGGACTGTATACCTTAATACTTTTTTTCTATGTGAAAAATACCCTCAGTGTCTACCTATTTAATCCACTGTCTTTGAGGTTTTCTATTACTTGCAGCTGATCACATTTCTAATCTACCATTTCACTGGTTTGTTATAAGGGTAAATGAGATAATAATGTAAATCCCTTAGAATCTCCCGGAGTAAGCCCTCACCAGGTGGATGTTGTTATTATTACTACTTTAAAATATGCCTCCATTACGTCCTCCTTTCCCCCAGCCCCCACACTATGGCAGTTGAGCTTCATAACAGAAGAAATACATCTTTTTTTGTTGTTGTTGTATTAACCTATGCTTTTCTTTTTGTTTTCTTTTCTTTTTCTTTTTTGGCTGCGCCGTTTGGCTTGCAGTATCTTAGTTCCCCGACTAAGGGATTGAACCCGCAACCTCAGCAGTGAAAGTGCGGAGTCCTAACCACTGGACAACCAGAGAATTCCCAACCTATGAATTTCTGAAGATATACTACAACCTTAGTCTGCTCAGGCTGCCATAACAAACTACCATAAACTAGGTGGCTTATAGACAACAGAAATTTATCTCTCACGGTTCTGGAGGCTGGAAGTTGGAGGTCAGGATGCTGGCATGGCCATGGACCCTCCTCTGGCTTATAGATGCAGACTTCTAGTATCCTCACCTGGTGGAAAGAGAGCGCTGAGGTCTCTTTTATCACCAGGGCTCCACCCTCATGACCTAATCACCTCCCAAAGGCCCCACCTCCTACTACCATCACCATAGAAGGTAGGGCTTTAAGATATGAATTTGGGGGGACATAAACATTCAGTCCACACAACTACCCTACTTCAAAGATGCCATCATAAGCAACATCTTTTTTAGAAAGCAATAGAACTAGAATTTGAGCTGAGACGTTGGCCTCCACCTACCTCTAACCTTCTCCCCTAGGGCCACCAGACAAACCCAGGCCCCACAAGAAGCCCTCCGTGGAGCCTTACTTCACTCCTGCACCATGTCACACCTGAATGCCCTTCCCCAGCTCTTCACATGCTGATCCATCCTCAGCCTTTCAGCCTCAGTTCAAAAGGCCCCTCCTCAGAGCAGCTCTCCCTGATGACCTTTTCTAGACTTGCTTCCCCCATTTCTCTCCCCCCATCAGCCTGCTTGTCTTCCTCTGTAACTGTCTGCTGGTTTGCTTGTCATTTCTCTGCCTTGCTGAACTGTATACTTCATTTGAGCAGGACCTTGTCTATTTTGTTTACCATTGTGCCCCTAGCAGACAGCACTGTGCTTGGCACTTAGTAGGTGCTTATAATGGACTGAATGGAGGATCTTTCTCTCTCCCTGCCAGGTAGGGACACAGCAAGAAGATGACTGCCTGAAACCAGGAAGGAGCGTCTCACCAGAACCTGACCATGCTGGCACTCTGAACTTAGACTCCCAGCCTCCAGAACTATGAGAAATAAATGTCTGTTGTTTAAGCCACCCAGTCTATGGTATTCTGCTATAGCAGCCTGAACCAAGACAGTGCTCAATATTTGTTGACTCAATAAACAAACTTCTAAAAGTTCAATGCATTTTGAGTTCTAGGCTAAATTCTATGCTGATAAAATAGGATAGAATAGAGGCTTATTGCTCAGAAGGAAGCTTTGTTTTATAAAAAGATTCAAGACAGATTTTTTAGAGAATTAAGCTTCACTTAAAAAAAATTGCTTTCCTGTTCAAATTCTCAGGAGCATGGCAACAATATTACATGAAGAGAAGTACATCTGTACCTCTCCCACACATGCAGTATTTAATTTGCAAAGATTGCTAAACACTCATATCTTCCAAATGTAATGCACTTCTAATTAAATGTTTTCCTGTCTCGTTTCACTGGGAGCAGCTATTAAACGGCCGGGCAGAACAATGAACAGCAGTGATATTTCTTTTAAACTTAGCATCATAAATCACCTTGGCTTTAGAGAGCCATAGGTGGTGTGGAGGGGGATTTGATCTGTTTGTATTTAGTGGCTATGATTTACTCTTTGCAAAAACCTCAGAGGTTGATGAAAATGAGAGGAAAAGCATAAAGCAGAGAAGTGTCTATGTATGGATGTGTGTGTTCCAATCGTGGTGTTTGTGTGCAAATGTGTGTTAAAAGATAAAGTTGATTATTCAACCTTGGATCACATATTTTAGGAGAGCTGGGTTGAAACATTTGGAGGCAACTGAAAGAGTAATCACAGGCGTCATGGGAAATTTTTATTCCACATTTCTCAATTGAGTAAGCAATGCATCTATTTAAGAAAAATATGGGGCCTTAACTTATAGAAGCCCCTTAAAGGAGAGAAAAGAATATGGAATAATAGAGTAGAAGTATACAATTTAATTAAAGCTTTAAAAGCTGGTAACTATTAAATCAATTTCCAATTAAATAAAAGGGAAGGTTGAGGAAGAAAGATTTCCTAAATGCCCAGAAACTGGAATTTGGGCACAGGATAGAAAATTTATTTTACTTTCATAATTGTTTGAAGAATAAATGAAAGTTTGTAATAATATATAGTACAGAAATTTCTGGGAGTTCACTAAATTATTCTAAAAACACTTATAATGGGAAAAGTATTTGTGAGTTAAAGATATTCTATTGTTTAGTATATAATAGAACTACACTTTTATATACATATCCCCAGTTAATTTTCATGCATTGATTAATCCTTCCATCACTCCAGTTAGGTCAGTGGGTTCCTTTGCACTTCATATGCACTGATGCAGAAGCTAGAAACTAACTGGGCAAGTTGTGTGACTTGCCCAAAGATACTCAGTTAATCTCGGTGGAGCTAGTCGGAAACAGGGCATAAGCCCCTGATTCACTGTGTAGCCGTTCAGGGTTGCAAAACTGTTCTTCCTGTTTACATTTGCAATTTAACCAACATACATCGTACACCTGGGAAGGTTATGAACATGGCACAACACAGAGAGAAATAGGCATGGCTTTCCCCACCAAGACTCAGACAGTGGGGTCTTCCTTGAACATAAGAAAGGGGTTTGGACGTTGTGCAGCCACCAGATGACAAATGCTTATCGCCAGGCCAAAACTTTAAGCAGAACTTATGAAGATAAACAGGCTCTTCTTAAAAATTGCTCTTTATTAGACAGTGCTAAATATACATTAGTTCTAGCTATTGACTAAGCCAAATAAAGTCTCTTTCTCAGCCATGTTGTTTAGCATTTTGTATTTGGACTTTTTTCAAGTAACTTGCAAAAGAAGTTGACTTTCTTTTAAGCACAGTAGTAAAGAGCATTTAAATATATATTTAATCACAGTTTTACCTAAATGATTTCATCTAAGTATTCAAATGGGCATAACCTCTAACTTCTGAGGCTTCTCTGAATAATTTATTGGATAATAGTGAGAGCATAGTCTTAATAAGTGCTTTACATGTATATTAACTCCATCCTCACAACAGCTCTTAGAGGTAGGCATTATTATTACCTCCATGTTACAGGTGAAAAGCTGATGCCCCAAACATTAAGCAACTTGCTTTGGGTCACATAACTAGCAGGCGGTAATTGGCCCCAGGCTGGTGGGCTCCCAGGCCTAGATTGTCAGCAGCCTCGATAGATAAGCCCAATTAGCACATATGAGAAATGGACCATGTGAGGTCAACTTCATATAATATCTTCAAAACATTTAGTTTTTCCCTTACATTGTTTCCTGCCCTGACCCACTAAAATGTTATAAAGCAGGAAAACAATGTCATCTCGATCATTAGGAGTCCAGAAATAGTAAACTTTTAATACGTGTATAAATCAGTGTAAATAGAAGAAATCATGGAAAAGGCACGAGAGAGAAAGAGAAAGAAAGAGAGAGAGAGAATATTTTTAAACCTGCTTCAGGTCCAAGAGGGGCATTGCTAAGTCAGCTAATGTCTTCCACCTTTCAACCATAAAGGTAATTTTTAATTCCTTAGGAGACAATAGTCTCCTAAGTCAGTTTTTAACATCTCAAAATACTGTAAAGAAACAAACTGACATCACAGAAATGAAAGGACCCACCAAGTCTGAATTTCAAATGAGACAAAAAAGCATAGGGCTTTTCAAAGGTAAACGTTAAATAGGTCACTACTGGGCATCTCTCCCTGCGTTCTGTAAATCAGAACCTGGAGAGTCTAGTCAAGTCGATCACACCACAGAGCAACCACTCGGAAGCATCCCGCTTTATTTCCTTCTCGCTCCTAATTGCACCTGACATTCCTTGTCCAGAGTTTCCTTCCATGAAGTGTATTTCTGCATGTTTTCACGTCATCTCCTTTTGTTACCTGTCCTCACAGGTCTCTTTCTTACTCCTAATCTTGTGCCAAGTTTCCCTTCCGACCTTGGCTACTCAGTTCCCGCTGCATTGAATGTCAGCCATTCACGTTGTGCAGTGATTTTGTTTCTGTTTTTTCCTGGAGGTGCTCGTCTGAGTCACATGGAAAGATGCTCTCTTGACCACTGGCAAAGTGAGATGATCTGTGTGTCAGAGTGTTTGGGCGGGATCCTTACCACCCTTTACCATCAATCAGCTGGCTCTGCAGGGGCAGCCTGTCTGGGATCCTGAAAGACCCTGCTCCCCTAAAACATGGTCCCTATTGTGAACCCCAGATTTAGCACTGGGGGCCTTTGTTAAAATAAAATGTGTTTTCCAAAAGGAATTAGAGTTTTCCACTAGGAGTCCCATTACTCTGCTTGGAGGACAGTGAGGAAATGAGGCTCAGGATGGGACATCAGGACGGGGCTGGTTCTTGGGATGGGGCGCTGTGGAGGGAGACAAGCCTGACTGAGGGGCCAGGAACCAGTGGCTGGTGAGTAGGCTCCGGGCGGAATTCACAAGGGCACGGTGTTTTAGAAGAATGAGGATGACGCCCCTGCTTGAACGACTGATCCCGGCTAACTGATTAGTGACTTGATACTAGAAGCTGTTACCATCAGAGAAATGGATCATAATGTTCTCCCCCCACCTCCCCATCACAACCCAGGAAAACAGAGTAAAACTCACTTCGCAGGAAGACGTTTTCTTGTATAAAGCGAAGGGAGAAATTTGTGAGGCATCCCATTGCTTTGATTATTCCAATACTTGCAGTGAAAAATATGATCCTATATATTTATTTGCCTAAAACTTAACTCCAGTTGTCACAACAAACCAAAATGAGGAAGGAAGCAGGACTTGCAAGCATATTTTACAGACAGCTACCATCTGTCTCCACGAAATCATGACAACCTCCTCAAGAACAAGACTCCTGCCCTGGTGCTAATCTTCTGTCTCATCCCCTCCCACCGGCCCTCTGTTCTTTCTGAGGCAAAGCTTTCACTCATCTCAAGTGAGAGTGCTGGAGAAATAGTGCTAGACTTTCCGGGAAGATCCTGGGAAGCTGAGTTTTTCCAAGGGAGCAAAATAGAGGAAATCCTAGGTGTTTGGGGCAGCTGACATTTCTACCCACTGTCCCAGGCAAGGACATTGTTCCCCTAATACTCTAGCAGCAAGTCACAAACTCATCGAACAAAGCTGTATTTCCACCTTTGGGCCCCTTGGGCTTTGGGAGACTAGTACCTCAGTGCAGCTGGGGAGAGAAAGAAACTGGGGCAGGGTGTGGAGAGACCCGGGTTCCCCACTTCCCAGACGTACTTGTCACATGACCTTGAGCGAAGCACTTCACCTCCCTGTTAGTTTGCTCATCTGTAAAATGGGGACTATAGTCCGACCCTGGACTGCCCCACAGGCTGACGTATTACTTCATGTACACTAAAGTGCCACCCCAACCAGGAAGCACTTAACGTATTTCATACAAAAATAAAATAGTGTCAGTGAAGTGTTTAGGCACTTGGGCGAACTACGTGAGAAAATTCCACAAAAATGAATTCCTGATTCCATACACTTCAAATGGTTTCCTGACTACAGAGGCAGCAGAGGCCATTCCCGCTTTTATAATATGTTCATATTCGTCCTTTGAAAAGTTGCCCTGGGAGAAAACAAGGCAGGAAGTAGAGGAGGGATCTAGGAAGGCAAGCCCCTCACTCCTCACCTACTAGGTGCCAGAGCTTTCTTGGGCAGTTTCTAAATGAATCAACTCATTTAATCCTCGTAAAATCTCCATGTGGGAGACACCGTGATGTCCTGACCCCCACGTCCCGGGGGGCTTAGGTGGGGGGTCGCCTTTCACGTGGTCAGAAAGTGGTGGGTTTGAACCCCATCTTCTAGCTTTCTGATGCTGCCACTGCATCTGCTCAACCCGCCTGCTGACCTACAACAAGCGACAACAGAGTCACCAGCGGTGCAAAATTTACACGGACAAAGTACTTATTTTTGTGCCAAGTGGCCTTTAATCAGTCAAACTTTTAGCACCAGAACTTCTGACCGTATGCAGCAGGACTCATTTGAATAGATTCAGCTTCAAGATGTGATGAGGTCCCACCTACATTGCAGGACTTAATAAGATAAGGTAGAATTTGATGTAAGACGTCCCATGGATCACCTGTTCCAGTTGGGAGTGATGGGTCCAGATTTTCAGTCCAGCCTGATAACTGACTCTATAAAGTACTTTCTGTGCTGACTTTTCTCAGTTGTAATAACAAGGTTCCTACTAAGGAAAGAAAGGAAGTTATGACACTATTTGTCCTTCAGAGAGAAAGATTTACTGAGAAGTTTTGAAATATTTATATAACATAGAAGCCAGTGTTTCTGTTCTGGCTTCCCTGGTGTGGTTGGTAGCTTCACCCAGACTGTCTCCTGTCCCTAAACTACCTCTTAAAAGGGTCTCCATTGTGAAAAAGTAGACCACGAATTCCAGAATCACAGATTTAAAAGGTTTGAGGATTACCAACAGGTCTGGTCTAGTTCTTGCTGGCTGACATGCGGGAGCTGTAGCGATGGGCCAGCCACGGATGACCAGGATTGAGTTAAACAGGGAGAAGTATTTACTCACGACTGATCAGAGACCAGATCCTGGTGGAAGGTAGCCAAGATCTAGAAAGGCAACCCTGAGCATCCGGGCAGGGGTCCAGGGAGGGCTAAGGCTCCATCCGCGAGGGGGCAAGGTGGGAAACGCCAGGCAGGGCAGAGGCTAGCGGGTCAGTGCGGAGTGCTGGGGTCGGGGTCGGGGTGGGAGGAGGGGGGGTGCTTATTTCAAGGCCGGCTGAAGTTGGAAGGAATGGAGGCTAAAAGGGACTGTGCCGAGGCTGCTCAGGCAGCTCTAAAATTAGCAAGACGTTCTCATGATGAGGCCAAGGGATGGACGGTGTCAGGAAGCAGACGCAGCAATTCCTATGTTCAGTTGGTTTTGTACTCTGATAGATAAACAACAGCAGCAAGGTACCCGTTGCGGCTTGGTTTGCGTTCAATTCGGTAAACAGGCATCGAATGTCTGCTCTGTGCAAGACAGTACCGGGTGCAAAGAGGAGGGGTGAAATAACAAATAAAGTCACAAAAGAAAAGACGGAAGGACCAACAACACTGATGGCGGAAGTAAACCAATAGGAAGTCTGCATTCGATTCTCTCAACTGCTCCGACCGCCTGAGCGCCCTCTCTTTCCTGAATCTGTCTGTGTAGCTGACAGATAATAATAGTAACAAAGCATAATAAAGCATCAAGACATGCCTACTGCCTTATACTCCGCTCAGTCATTTATAACGAAACGCTTATGGAGAAGCTCCTATGGGCCAAGAGTCGGCAGCTGTAATGAGGCGTCAGAGGCAGTTTCTGGCCTCAAGGAACTTGCCAGCCCTGCCAGGTTCCACTGGGCCCTCTGTGGCGTCCGGGCCCACAGTCTTTGTTTTCAGCTCAGCTCCTCCTACCACGCTGGACACCCTCCCCCTCGCCCCCCCCGCCCCGGAAAGCCCTAGGTTTCCGCGCCGGGGTACAAGCAGTGCTGAGCCCACGGAGCCCGCGCCTCGGCTCCGCACTCGGTTGCTCCCACTGCGATCTGCACCGGGCAGCCTCGCCTGACGATGCTCCCGCATCCTGTTCCAGACCTTCCCAGGCTCCGCCAGCCGTAAGCACACACACCCCTGCTTCTGTCCCGTCTGTCACTTGACCTACCTCTCCAGTTCCTGGAATCCCGCCCAAGCACATCAGGAAATGCAATTGTCTTCACGCTTTCTCTCTCCTTCCCCTCTGGCCTCCTTCCTTCCCCTCCTGTTCCAGAGGAAAAACTGTGCCTTCTTTGACGGCACCTTGCTCTCAGACTGACCCACACCCTTCATTGCTGAAAAGAGCAGCTTTCCTCCCACATTGCATCTCCTCTCCGGCTTCTATCCTAGCTCTTACCTCTTTTCAACGAGAATTTCTTGATGCAAGAGGGTGCATCCGTGCCGCCGCCAGCTCCTCTCGGTTCCCTCCCAGCCCACGGGGGTCCTGCTCCCACCACTGCGGAGGCCACTGCTCCTGAACAGTCGCTGACGACCCTCCCGCTCTGGGACAGTTGCCGCTCGCCCACCCGTGCATCTTGGGGTTGTCACCTGCGATTTCTGGGACACGACGCTGTTCCTGTTTCTCCTTCCGTTTTCTGACAGTCTTTTCCAGGTGCTGCCCTGGCTCTGCATTCCATCCAGGAAATATGGGCATTAACTGAGGTTCTGAGTCTGGTGCTTGTCTCTTCTTACAGGTCCCTTCTTCTAGGAGGCCTTGCACATTCTGCACTCCTGCTGTCACACCCACACCAGTGTCTCCTAAATGTGTATATAGGGGCATGATGTTTTCCTCAGTTTCAGACCCAGGTTTACAATTGCTTGCTAGACAGCAGTTCTACTTCAACACATCCAAAATCAAATGTCTTATCTATTCCCCAAACTCCATTTCTTCTGTCTTGCACGTCTCAGATAAACACACCACCATCTTCCCGCCATTCAGACAAAAAAAACCCCCACAGCTAAAATTATTCACCAAATTCTGATCTTGGGGAGCATCCTCACATCTGCGCCCTCTTCCCTTTTCCTTCTGTTACTCCTGTAGGTCAGGACTTGGAGGCACAGTGATGTAGGTGCAAGTACAGAGGCCTAGGAGGCCAGCAGAACAGATTCGAATTCTGATCCCACTGCGTGCAACCTAGGAACCAAGCCCAGGTCAGCCACCCCTAGTACAGTGTGTGGCACAATGAGATGTCAAAATACGTTCATTCTCTTCTTTTTTTCTCTTTACTCAGGTTGTTTTGAAATTCACTTTTAACCATTTCCCTATTTTTTTTTTTTCTCCTTGCAATCCATCCTTCATACAAGCACTGATTTTCATCTGAAAATCCTCTTTAATACTGTGTCATTTTCTGGTTTCCCTATTGCCTGAGTAACGTTCATACCTCATGGTACTATAGCCCAGGCCTTCTGTAACTGCACCTATTTATTTCTGTTAGACTGTGAGCACCACTGTAGGACTGTAAACATCCACAGAACTGAGATGGAACTTTTAATCCAGGTTTCTCCAGCTCAATGACTGGAACACAGTAGAGAATTACTATACAGGTAGCCCTGTATAGTAATTACATCTGCTGCTACATTCCCACCCAGCTTCACCTAGTGTTCATTCATTTCCTTTAATGAATTACTCCCTTGGATGTACCCACTATGCCATAAGCTCCCGGGGTCACTGCATTTTTTCCTTATTTATTTATTTTTAAATTTTTATTTTTCAGTTTTTAAAACCATTAAAAATTTTTTATACAATTTTTAAAGGTTACTTTCTATTTACAGTTATTACAAAATATTGGCTGTATTCCCCGTGTTGTACAATACATCCTTGAGCCCATCTTACACCCAGTAGTTTGTGCCTTCCCCTCCCCCATCCCTATATTGCCCCTCCCCCATCTCCCCACTGGTAACCACTACTTTGTTCTCCTTATTTGTGAGTCTGCTTCTTTTTTGTTATATTCACTAGTTAGTTGACTTTTTTAGATTCAACATTAAGTGATATCATACGGTATTTGTCTTTCTCTGTATGACTTATTTCACTTAGCATAATGCCTTCCAAGTCCACCATGTTGCTGCAAATGGCAACATTTCATTCTTTTTATAGGATTTATATATATATATATACACACACATATACTACATCTTCTTTATCCATTCATCTGTTGATGGATATTTAGGTTGCTTCCTTATCTTGGCAATTGTAAATTGTGCTGCTATGAACATTGGGGTGCATGTATCTTTTCGAATTAGTGTTTTTTTTTGGATATATACCAGGAGTGGAATTGCTGAGTCATATGGTAGTTCTATTTTTAGGCTTTTGAGGAACCTCCATACTGTTTTCCACTGTTTTCCACAGTAGCTGCACCAGTTTACTTTCCCACTGACAGTGCACAAGAGTTCCCTATTCTCCACATCCTCTAGGGGCCATTGCATTTTAGTCATTTCTGTATTCTTACTTGAAAGCCCACTTTGTAAATGTTTATTGATAATTTTAAAATAGTGATAATTGTTGAAATTGTTGATGAGGCTTTAAGGTCCATTATATTACTCTCTCTACATTTATGTACGATTGAAAAGCTCCATAATAAACATTTTAAAAAGTTAATGAATAAAGAAAGAAATGAAAGCATGAATGGATGTACATTTTCCCACTTCTGTGCATTTGGTCATTCTATTCACTCCATCTGTTATGTCCTCTTCACTTCTACAAGTCCAAATACTACAACTTTCAAGATCCACCTATCTTCTATGAAGTAAGCTCCAATTCTCCTAGTTTTAGGTTGATCTTTCTCTACTCTACTCTACTCCTAAAGCATCTTGTTTGCTATTTGTGGCTGAGAAGCAAGTTCTCCTACAATATCTGTTCTCTCCTTCTTTCATAGAAAGACCCTCAAGTTTTAGCTGGGCTCATGGTCACTCAGCAAAGATTCCATTTTCTAGGCTTGTTGATGGCTTGGGGTAATCAGGTGATTACAAGTCCTCTCACCAAGGAGTTGTAATCATCATTGTCCTGTTGTTCTGGGAAACTTCCTCAAGAGACAACTGACCTATATTCCTTGTCTCTTCTTTTTGCCCTGACCTCTCTCATGTTGTCTGGAATGGGGACCTGATGGCAGGAGCTCTAGCAGCTATCTTGGATCATGAAGACTATGGTCACATCCTAGAAACAACAGAACAGTGAGCTGGAAGGAGCTGGGTTCCTGGGAATCTCATGAAGTAGCTCCTGGACTGGACTCCTTCCTGTGGAATTTTATGCAAGAGGGAAATAGGACTCTATTTTGTTTAAGTCACTGTTATTTTTGGTTTTTATTTTTAAGAGCCAGAGTTATTGCTAACAAACACCACTTTTTCAATAACATTTCTTCTTTGAATTCTATTTAGCTGTGGATATATTGCAGGACAGGACTTTTCTCCTCCTTTGTCACCCCCCCCTTACTACCTTGGTCACAGATTACAGAGATGGTGTCAATATTAGCAAGAGCAAGGTCTGTTTGCCAGTGGGGGCCTATGGCTGTCCTGGCACCATGGAACCTGGGACAATGTCCAGTGTTTCAAGGATCCTGCAGAAGGCGGCAAAGGGGTAGGAAAGACCTAAGAGATGTAAAGGAAGAAGAAAAGGGCGGGAGACTAGAAGTTGAAGGGACTCGTAGTGAACACCTGAATGGAATGGGCTCTGTGTGAACTGCAGGATGACTGAACGGGAAAATGAAGATACCTTTCTGTAGTCTCTAGAGCAGGGTGTGTTTGCGTTGGGTTACTGGTAAGATTGTCTTCTCTCGGTGATGGTCACCCACACAACCCTCTGGACACTGCCAGCAAACTTGCAGGTGACGTTCTTCTCTCTCTCCACCTGAGCTCCTCCTGGGCAGGGTTGATGTTCCACTCTTCACATGTAGCCCAGCTCACAGTTCACAGAGATGCTAAATACGTGTTTGACGTTGATGAGCCTGATGACGATTAGCTTTAGTTTTGAAATATCAGTACCTGTGGGATATTTTTCCTGTGTTAGAATCTGAAAAGAAAAAGATACCTTGTCCTTTCTAGCTCCCCTCCCCTCCAGGCACTTAAGGTACTTCTTGGAATTTGCCTAAATAAATATACACCCAAAATATGTGTGTTTGTGCAGAAGGTGCCATTCGTAGCCAAGGGTGGCTTTAGCCAAGTATTCGTCAGCTTACTTGCTTGATCTTTGTCTATTCCATTCGGAATTTTACTCCCCTCTTTTGGTTAAAAGCAAAACAATCAGAAAATGAGGGACTGTATCTTCCTAATGATTGAATGTTTAATAAATATTTATCGAATGAATAAATGATAATAAATCAACACATTTCTATAAATCCTTTCTATATAACCAAGTGATCATAACCTGCTCTGTGTTATTTCTCAGTTACCAAAGGACAAGCTGAATGTTTATCATAATGGTGTATTTATCAATCAGTATTGACCGTATGTCAATTTCAGTGTTAATTAGAGTGAAGAACACCCAAGATCCACCTTACAAACTGAGTAGAAAACACACAACAAAAGAGAGTGATTTCTTCTAACATGTAAACATAGTACCATTGTAAATGAAATAGGAGCTCAAGGAAGAAATAGCCACATGGCCTGGAGGGAAAAGTTAAGGATTACTTCATGGAACAGATCAACAGCAAAGAACAATTCAGATTGGCTAGGGAACATGGAGGAAACAGTGCTTTCAGGGGTCGGAAAATCAGGAGCCAAGCTCATGGATCTAGGTAATGAGCCGAGGTCATGAGGTTCTTGAGCAGAGGATTAACTGAAAGCACATTCTAGACTACTGGTCTGGTTGTGTTCCCCGAGATTAAAAAGATGCCTTTCTTTCTTGTCATAACTTGGGGCCTGGGCCATTGTGGGGGCCTAATCAGTGTTTGCTGAGAGGATGAACGAATAAATGAATGTCTCATTAAAATAAATGTAATCACCCTCCCTCCTTTATTCCAAGGGGGATACAATAAGTGACATGGTCTCACCTCTCTACCTCCTGTTTTTCTTTCGTTTAAAATCTTCTCTACTTTTCCACCTTCGGATTCATTGCCCACCTTTCTCTCCATCCTTCCCTTTCTTGGTCTGTTGTGAGTCTAAAGTGGAAGCCCAGGAAATGGGATAAAAGGCAGCACAGCACAGGCAGCCTGCTGATTCCTGAGTCCAGCAGGATGGATGGTGGTCATTGCAGTTGTCACCTGGCATTTCCTCCCACTCCGACTCCAGGAAGATGCCAGAGCTCTGTTTGCCAAGCCTTACAATACCGCATGTCCTCAAGGTCGGCCTGCATTAATGACATTTTCCAAAGTAGGATCATTTAGTTATCAGAAAAAACATACATTAGGAAAAGAGTGTTGTGGCTTCTTCTCTATTCATAGGCATCGTTATTTTCTGACAAGAATCATTTCTTTTTTCACAATCAGGTAATTCAGTTTGCATCAACTGCTTCTTTGTGATAGATGCTGTCAGAATAAACATTGTGAATGAAAAGCTTTGTTAAAGTTAATTAAGTCTTACGATAGAAGACTTAATTTGGTATATATCTATATCGCACATTAGGAAATGTGCATATATATATAAATTTCTTTTTTCACAATCAGGTAATTCAGTTTGCATTCTTCTTTGTGATAGATGCTGTCAGAATAAACATTGTGAATGAAAAGCTTTGTTAAAGTTAATTAAGTCTTACGATAGAAGACTTAATTTGGTATATATCTATATCGCACATTAGGAAATGTGCATATATATATTTGGTATATATATATATATTTGGTATATATATATATTTGGTATATATATATATATCGCACATTAGGAAATAAAATCAAGTTGGACATTTCCTTTGATGATGAAATACGCTCACATTTATTTTTGCTTTCGTACAAAAACACAGTAAAGCACAAAGGCAAAAAACAGTACAAACTAAGACTCATCCCAAATCCATTAACAGTTTGGTATATGTGTTTTTTATCTTTTTTCCTCTGCAATTTGTTTGTATGATTTTAGATTTAGAAAAAGAAGATAAAAAAGGAAGATGCATTTGCTTTTCCAGTTATGCAATATATCAATCAATGTTGCCACAAAGTGTTCCCTCAGTGGATTACTATAGTTGTCTCAACTGATCTCCAGTTTTTAGTATTAACAGTGCTTTTTCGTGTTTTGATATTATAAATAACACGGTGCTGCACATTCTTAAACATCTTAGTACATCATCTCTATTTCCTTTCGACAAATTGTCGAATTTCTGTGTCTAAGGTTATATGCCTTTGAAAGATTTTCAATCTGTATTTCTGCTTTTTATTCCTTTTTTACAAAACTTTCAGTTACGCTGTAACTTTAGGGAAATAATGCCAGGTCCAGGCAAACTCTGAAGGACCAAACCTTCTGTTTTGGGTGCTCAATATGTCTGCTCTTTCCCACATAAAAACCTGTTCTCTGGAAATAATCTGAAAAATTAATTCTCACCTGAGGATGAAGTTTGCGAGGACCTCAGTTGCATAAAGTTGGGAGCAGTGCTGGTCTTGTCCCATGCTGTGCACTGGTGGGTTGGCCGCACAGGGCCCTTGGCTGAGGGTTGCTCACTACACACTTACGGAGAGAGATGAGGATGAGGTGTCCCTGCCTGGCTTGGAATAAATCATCTTTCCCATAGGGTTTACATTTTAATAGGAAGTCCCTTGATGATGGAGTAATGGCTCTCTACTTGCGTGATTATAGACAACTCTGAGCAAGTGCGGGGATACGTTCTGGGCAAGGTGAGGACAACCAAACTTTCTTAATTCTGGAATCTCATTTCACAGATTGTTATCTATTCTATCTACTCACAAGGGGAGGTTAGCGGGGGGAAAAAAACCAGTCTTTGAAATCCCAGATTTAAGGATTCCACTCTCTGAATAGTGTGTTGTCCTCTGGTCTATTTACTAAAATGCTTCAA
The DNA here is from genome assembly GCF_003031525.2 of Neophocaena asiaeorientalis asiaeorientalis. Taxonomy (NCBI): domain Eukaryota; kingdom Metazoa; phylum Chordata; class Mammalia; order Artiodactyla; family Phocoenidae; genus Neophocaena; species Neophocaena asiaeorientalis. The sequence continues at coordinate 950,236 of NW_020174694.1, forward strand.
TTCCAAATGGTTCTATCTCATTGGGACCCGCTGTCCATTGAACACCATTTTCCAAATGTTCTTCTCACCCTTCTTGCCCAGTCTTGGGCTCCACGGTCCAACTTGATCACTTCCTGTGAACCCCCACACCTCCGTCTCCATTCTTTCTCCAGTTACTCACTGGGCAAAGCTGCTCCATCATAACTACACTTGTGCAACTGAATACTGCAGAAGTTGCACAGCTGTGCTGACAGTGTCATCTTAAATATGCGACACATATTTCAAATGGGCCCTTGACACCTCCTGGAAACCCTGCCACATTTTCTGCTAAGATATTTATTTTTTTAAATGCTTTCTCCATGCCCCAAACTGAACTCTCTTTTATAAAAAAATACTTATTTATTTATTTGGGTGTGTCGGGCCTTAGCTGTGGCACATGGGCTCCTTAGTCACAGCAGGCGGGCTCCTTAGTTGGGGCTCACCGGCTCCTTAGTTGTGGCATGTGAACTCTTAGTTGCGGCATGCGTGGGGGATCTAGTTCCTGGATCAGGGATCAAACCTGGGCCCCCTGCATTGAGAGTGCAGAGTCTCAACCACTGCACCACCAGGGAATTCCCAATCGGCTAAGATATTTATATCCTACCTTTTTCTCTCTTCAGTCACTAACCCAACCCTCCACCTTCCTCCCGCAGCTTCACTTTCAACAGATGACTTAGCCTCGCAATTCGTGAAGAAGATGGAAACGATTAGATGGGAACTTCCTCATCATTTCACCATTAACTACCTACCTCCGTGCTCGTATTTTCTGCCTTCTGTCCTATTAAGGCCGAGGGGATGTGTCCCTGTCCAAGCAGAGCCACACACCTGCTCATGTGGATGTCATCCCGTCTTGTCTACTCAAGGGCATCAGTCTGCACCTTCACTTCCTCCCTCTCTACTCAACCAGCCTCATCAGAATCTTTCCATCCCTGATCTATCATCTTAGCTAACTCCCCCTTTACTCCAAGCCCCCTTCAGCTACCATCTCATTTCTTCACTCCCCACGCAGAATAACTATGTACTTGACATAATTATCTGTACTCCGCGTCCCCATGTTTTATCTTCCATTCTCTCTGAAACCCACTCCAAGGCTTCTGACACTAAAGCTAAACTCATGCCGACTTTCTGCACATCTGATACAGTTGACCACTCCGATTGGGATGAGCAAATGTTCTTTTCTTTTGCCTCCCTGAGGCTCCCAAGTTACTCCTTCCTGGTTGCCTTGGCTGGTTCCTCCTCCTCTTCTGGAACTTAAATGTGGGCATGTACCAAGGCTCTCTGTTTTTCACTTCCTTCTTTGCTGAGGTGGTTCTCTCTTGGAAGCCCATGGCTGTTGGTAGCATCTGTAGTCCAACAACTCTAAATACCCTTCTCTTCTATGACCTCTCCTGAACCACAGACCTTGTTTGACTTCTTACCTGGCATATCCATTTGTGGGTCTAATAGGTATCTCAAAATTAACATGCCCGATATGGGATGATTGATTTCCCTGTTTTTCCCCATTTTTTCCTGTCTCAAACAGTCATACCACCACTCTTCCAAGGGACAGGCCAAAAGGCTTGAAATTATCCTTGATTTTTCTCTATTTCCCTCAATTCACTACATCCATTGCATCAACAAAACTTTGTCCTCGAATTATATCTCAGATCTGTCTGCCTCTCTCCATCTCTGTTGCTAACTATAGTCAGAGCTATCATCAGTTCTCTCTTGAGTTGGTGGGAGAACAATTTAACTCCTTTTCCTTCTTTCATTTTTGTCCCTCCTCAATCCATTCTCCACTAAGCACCCAGAGTGATCATTTAAAAACAAATAACTCATGTTGTTTCTTTGCTTAAAATCTTCTGGTGGGGGACTTCCCTGGTGGCACAGTGGTTAAGAATCTGCCTGCCAATGCAGGGGACATGGGTTTGAGCCCTGGTCCAGGAAGATCCCACATGCCACGGAGCAACTAAGCCTGTGAGCCACAACTACTGAGCCTGCGCTCTAGAGCCTGCAAGCCACAACTACTGAAGCCCTCACGTCTAGAGCCTGTGCTCCTCAACAAGAGAAGCCACCTCAGTGAGAAGCCCGTGTACCACAATGAAGAGTAGCCCCCGCTCCCCAAAACTCGAGAAAGCCCGCGTGCAGCAATGAAGAGCCAACGCAGCCTAAATAAATAAATAAATAAATAAAATCCTCTGGTGGGTTCCCATTGGATTAAGAATAAAGTCCAAACTCCTAACCCCACTCTATATGGCCTGATTCCTACTTCCCTTACTGACCTTATACTACCCTTCTCCTCAATCACTGTATTCCAGGAACATTGGCATACTTTCTGTTATTCAAACATGGTAAGTGCCAACCTGCCCCAGGGCCTTTGCACTTGCTGAACCCTCTGCCTGGAACATCATATCTAAACCAGTTCAAACCCATTATTCATTGTCCTGTTGTATGTCTTCATGCCTCATTTTTTTTTTCTTTTCTTTTTTTCATAATTCTTAACTCTAAAATTTCTAACAAAGTATCTTACTCTTAGTAGATAATCAATCATTTTTTTTTGGAATAAACAAGTGATGCTGCTCAGTGAAACTTGTTCACTGATTGATTCATTCTTTAATATACCTTTGATAAAGAACATGCTTGGGCATCTATCCAAAACTGAACAGGCTTAAAGTTGAGAGAAACGTGAACTGAATTACAAATAATAGACTGGCATCACTTCAGAGTCAGTCCTTTTAAACGCTATATTTGAGATAGTTTCTGAGACTGTAATAAAATGGTAATTGAACTGTCTTCCTCCTAATCTATCCACCTCCCACTGTTGACAAGGCAGAGCTCTGATTCCCCTGTCAAACCAGGGTCCTCTTCGCCCACTGAAATGAAAATTCGTGAAGAATGGGCAAGAACGAAGCATAGACTGGCCACTTACCTGCTGTCTACACCTACTGCCATTTTCTCAATAGCCTGGTTTTATTCACACATGTAGTTCTAATATTTTCCCTTTGTCTTTGATATTCTGAGGGGTCTAGGTGTGGATTTATTTTTTACTTATTTTGCTCATGGTACAGGGAGCTTCATCACATATCTTTAGTTATGGAAAAAATTTCCATGCTTTTTCAATAATGTTATTTTGTGTTCTTCTTACTCTCTTCTCTGGAACTCTAGTTCGATGTATTTGGTATTTCTCATTTTAGTCTCTGGGTCTCATAAATGATTTTTATGGTTTTCTTCCTTACATCTCTAGTCTGAATTCTGAAGTATTTCTTCCACTTCATTAATTCTCTTTTTAGTTAACTGAGTTTTTTAAAATAGTTCCAATAGATAATCTACTTTTCATGTGTAGGATTTCTATTTGTTCTTTCCTAAATTCATCTGTTCTTTTCCCCATAATACCCTGTTCCTGCTTTATACGTTGTATTTCTTCCTTTACCTCTTTCAACATTTCAAACTCAATTATTTTAAAGATCCTTTCAGATTGTTCTGTTGCCTCTAGTTCTTGGATGGGAATTATCTCTTTTGTGGTTCTTCCCTGGGTGGTTCATTTCCTGGGTGGTTTGTAATTTTCACCTGTGAGCTCATCTGAAGTGGGTGTTGTTTTCCATGACAGTCCACCTTCCTTGGGTTTTGTAGACAAATTACAGAGAGAGCAGGTCAGCCTCCTGTGGCTTCTCAAGACTGGTTGCCCAGTTGGAATGTCCTGGTCTCTGTTTTACAGATGGGACAACTCCTCAGCCTTATACAGGGAGTCCTTCTTACAGAGGTTAGTGGCTTCATCTTTTGACATGTGTGAACATCACAGGTCTGGCTGATGTATGAACATCAAAACCCTGGCTCCCAAATCCTAAAGCTTGTGTCGGGTTCCAGGACCTCCTTTATCCATTCAGCTTTACTCTTGCACACTACTTTGGCTTTGAGTTTTCTGTTCATTTCCAGCCCCTAAAATCTTTTTTTCATTCAACAGATATGTATCGAGTGTGCCAGGCACCGTTCTAAACCCTAGAGAATCAGAAATGAAGAAAATAATGTCTTTGTCTTCAAGGATTTTACATTCCAGAGATTTCTCTTTCTTCTCCCATGCTCTAAATGTATTAAAAACATATTTGTTGCATTTTATTCATCATTTCCATGTGTCTGGAGTGTGTGTGTCTATGGGGTGGTGTGGGGAGGGTGTCTTTCTGCAGAAGGTCAGCCTGCTGGAATGCCCAGGTGCCACCCCTCTCCCACCTGTGCCCCTGCAAAGTTGAGAGGATGGTGAGGCTTCTAGCCTACCTTGAAGACAGTGGAAATATCTCTATCCACGTTTAACCTGAGAGGCAGCTGAGTATAATTAACAATTAAAAACATGGACTTTGGAGCCTAAATACCTACATTCAAAACCCAGCTTAACCTCTTACTAGTTATGTGGCCTTGGGCAGAAATTTCTCCTGGTGCTTCAGTTTGCTCATCTGGAAAAGAAGTCCAATAATAGTATTTTCCTTATATGCTTATTGGGAGGATTCAATGTGTAAAGTGCTTGGAACAGTTTCTGACATGTTGTAAGTACTTATTAATTGGTAGCTACAATGCACAAACATCAGGGACTATTAAGGACTGAATTGTGTTCCCCTCCAAATTCACATGTTTAAGCCCTAATCCCCCAATGTGACTGTATTTGGAGATAGAGCTTTTAGGAGGTAATGAAGGATCATAAGGGTGGGATCCTAATCCAATAGGATTGGTGGCCTTATAAAAAGAGGAAGATAGTCTCTCTCTCTTTCTCTCTCTCTCTCTCTGTGTGTGTGTGTGTGTGTGTGTACACACACACACCAAAGAAGGGCCCTGTGAGCACACAGTGATCAGGCAGCCATCTGCAAGCCAGGAAGAAAGCTCTCACAAGAAATTGAATCAGCTGCAACCTTGACCTGGGACTTCCAACCTCCAGAATTGTGAGAAAATAAATATCCTCTGTTTATGCCACCCAGCCAGTGGTGTTTTGTTATGGCAGCCTGAGAAGGCGAATACAGTGATCCAGAGCTAAACCCAGTGCTCTGTGACTAGTAGGTCTTCAAGAGATCTTTATTGTTGCCTGTTTGTTGTATTTTGCTTTCCACCATCTGCGTGCCTCATGGGCCAGGGTACGCTGGTGAGATCCAGTCACCAGTATGGCTGGGCTGAGCTGTAAGCTGGAGCAAGGTAGGGAGCCCGGAAACCAAACCCGGTCTGTTACCCAAAAACTGGGTTCACTTCTTGGTGGGTATGGAGCCAAAAGACACAACCAAGCCAAAGAGTGGGATAAGGAAGGGTTCATTACCTGCAGCGAGTAAGGAGAACACCGGGGATCTTTCCCAAAGCAGTGTCTCCCCAAACAGCAAAATTGGAGAAGTTTTGAGCTAAGGGTACACGCACATTCATGAAAGACTTGAGCAAAGGAGAATTCAGCATAGAATTAGGGCAAAGGTCGGCAGAGTCCAAGCTTTAGTTGATTGAAATCATGAAGGTCAGAAAAAGTCAACATCATCCCTTGAGTTCCAGTTGATCTGGTAGTTTGAGCCCTTGAAAGGGCTTTAAATTCTGCAAAACAGCTCAGCAAGTGCTTTAGGCTAATCTTTACCATTCAGAACTGGGAGTCTTTACAACTGATTTATTATCTTTGCTATTATAACAGGCTTTGTTCTTTTGTCCCCTTGAGAGCATTATTACTGAGACATGTTCAAGGGCAAGCATTGTGGCCGGGCTTAGATCACAAAATGGCTTAGGCCTAAAATGGCTCCTCTTCTGTACAAAGTTACATTTGGTTCTTTTCCTGTGCCAACCTCCCACCCTATCTGCTTACAGGTCCAAACCAGGGGATGTCTAAAGTCTCTACGGGGACTGTATTAGTTTGTTGGGGCTGCCAACAAAGTACCATAGACTGGGTGGCTTAAACAACAGAAATTTCTTTCCTCACAGTTCTGGAGGCTGGAAATCCAAGATCAAGGTATCAGTAGGGTTGGTTTCTTCTGAGGCCTTTCTTCTTGGCTTGTAGATGGCTTGTCTCCTCCCTGTGTCTTTACACGGTCTTTCCTCTGTACCTGTCTGTGTCCTAATCTCTTCTGAAAAGACCACCAGTTATGGGACTTCCCTGGAGGTCCAGTGGGTAGGACTCTGCACTCCCAATGCAGGGGGTCCGGGTTTGATCCCTGGTCGGGGAACTAGATCCTGCATGCCTCAACTAAGGAATTCCCATGCCTCAACTAAGACCTGGCGCAGCATAAATAAATAAAGTAAATAAATATATTTTTAAAAAACCACAGCACCAGTTATATTGGATGAGGACTCACCCCAATGACCTATTTTAACTTAATTGCCTCTTTAAAGGCCCTATCTCCAAATGCAGTCACATTCTGAGCTACTGGGGCTTCGGACTTCAACAAATAAATTTTAGGGGACACAATTCAGCTTGTAATAAGGACAGGATGAACTCTGCTGGACATCTTCTTTCTCTGGGAGCATGTATTCCAGCTCACTTCTGTGCAGACTTGTCTCCTTCTGGGATGCCTTCACAGTGCTGAGTGATTTCTACTCAGTCTCGAAATGGCTAAACCCACCTGCTCATCAAAGCTCAGATAAAAAGCTTCTACTTCTACAAAGCCTTTTCTGAATTTGGTATCTCACCTTCTTCCTATGCTCACCTCACGCTACAGCAAGTATTGTATCCCTCCTCTGAACTCGGATAATAATAGCGTGTTGTCTATACTTTCCTCACGAACTTGTGGCTTGTATTACGGCTTTTCACGTTCCTGTCACTGCATCAGTTAGAAGTAAGCATCCTGAGGGCACATCTCCTGCTGGTTCATCTTTGTATCCTCACAGTCTGTGCTCAATAAATACGTGTGGAAGGAATAAATGAGTAATAAAAATAACAACTAGATTGACCTCTATGTCATATATGGAGTCAAGTATTGAGAAGTTCTTCCAAAACCTCTGATCAATATTTGACTCATTTGAAGACCTTACCTGCTTAGCACAACTTTTGCCACTTACTCAAGGTGAGCACTTTGAAAGCCTGGGTGGAAGAGACATGAAATTAAGGTGTACCTTTGTACAGGCTGAGGGCTACCTTTAGCAAGAGAGAAGGTCATGCAGTTGTGGTGTGAAATCCTCAAGGACTCATGCAAGAGGTCCACAGCAGAAGTGAACCGGATTAGTTTTGTTTTGTTTTTTTTTTTGCAGTGACTTGTCTAATTTCTGCATAAAACACTTTAAAGGTTAGAGAAGTAAACGCCTTCTTATTTTTTCCCCCATTTCATTTTAAAGGGAGTTTCCAGAGTTTGACTCTTCTTTTGAATGATGTCTTTGTAACAAACTTCCTGTGTTGACAAGGAACACATTGCATTTCTGTAGCTGTGGCTACCATAGAAATGAGGCGTGGTTCCAAATGTCTTACTATTTTAAGGTCTTTATGCAATTTTCTGAGAGTTCAAGTCCCCTAATTTTTATCATGGGTGTATCTTGATGATATACAACTATAATACAGTACAATACAACTATAATACAATAATAATATACAACTACATCTCTAAATATAAATATATAATATACAAATAATACAATAATAATAATACACAACTATATCACTATACTATACTGCTGTAATAAGCATATCGAGTAATGTTTTGTCTTTTGTTTTTTGGGGTTTTTTTAACTTCGCCTAGTGTCTTGATTTGTTTTGCTTTAAATTATTTATCAGCAGAGGCCTGAACACTTAGTTCAGCCTTGTGGAGGTAAACCTTCCCCTTTATTTCGGTTTTGTATTATTAGGGTGGAAATGGAACCAGTTACCTCTGCATCTCGGCTGTGTCGGAGATCAATCTGCCTCCACTTCATAAAAGTGGTTCAAATGTCATTGACTCAGATTCTAGCAGAACTGGGGACATCCAAGTGTCTCTATTTTATAGGATAGAGTGATTTTAGCATGAGCCTGTTTTAAAACACAAATAAAAATTTTCTATTACTCAAGCTAAGTGGTTTATCGTTATACTTTTACTTACAGCTTTTATCTTTCTTTGGTGCCCTGTATTTTAAGGCAATGACCTCCTTTAATACAGCATTAGGAGAGCACAGCAAGTTTTTTGAAATGTTAACAAGCATAATGTGGCCTAGATAAGAAACAAAAGTAATATTAAAAGCCTGAGGAGATGTAAAGTGGAGAAAAAGTCCATCGAAAAACGTTTACACAAAATAGTCTAATTCTTTATAGATATGAAGTTATGCACACAAACTCATAAGAATTCCCTCTCCTTCTGCCTTCTCTCCCCTCCCCTCCCAGCCACCTACACAGCTCCCATCTTGACCTCACCCTCCATCCAGGGAGACAGAAAAAAACCCAGTTCTCACCCCAGTTTAATTCTGTGACTTCCGGGAGTGCCCGTGCAGAGGCCAAAGCTGCCTGTGATTTTCCATTTACATCAACATGAACCTGGAGAGAAGGCAGGGGATTCAAAGGCTGAGGGGCAGCCTGGACGCTGG
>NW_020174694.1:958785-979144 GCF_003031525.2 Neophocaena asiaeorientalis asiaeorientalis
TGGATGAGTGAATGAGCAGAAAAGGCGGTGTCTTGCATTTTTATTAGTATAAGATAGAGGTAATTGCCTTCGCTTCCAGGTTCGAGAAGAAAACCATTTTTTTTTTTCATTTTCATCGTTCTTATCTTTATGTCAACACGGCTGAAACTTCCTCCTAAGATTCTGCCCCAGCAAGGAGTTGATCTCTCCTCTCTCTGCACAGTTTTCTTCTCAGTGAACTAAAAAGATCCTCTTGGGAATGTGGTCCTGGTTTGTGGTACAGAGGAAGGGGCACTTTTCCCGTGACGTTCTGGGGAGTGGGGACTGGATGGTGGGGAAGCTCACCAGCTGGTGGGGTCTGTGCTGAAGCAGTCTGAGAGCAGAGGGGGTCCTGAGGCCTGGCTGGAACGTTGCAGCAGGAACATGAGGCTGTGAAGAGCAGAGGGCAGTGGAGTGGGGTCGTTAGTCTATGTGCTGCAGCTGGCCTGGAGGCTTCTGTGGGCAGCTGTGGGCCAGGTGTGTTTGGATCCTCGAGATCAACTCAGGAGCAATCAAAATAGAATCTACATAAGAGGGCTTCCCTGGTGGCGCAGTGGTTGAGAGTCCGCCTGCCGATGCAGGGGACATGGGTTCGTGCCCCGCTCCGGGAAGATCCCACATGCCGCGGAGCGGCTGGGCCCCCGGAGCCTGTGCTCCGCAATGGGAGAGGCCACAATAGTGAGAGGCCCACGTACCACAAAAAAAAAAAAAAAGAATCTACATAAGAAAACACTGCGATTCTGGGATAGGGCTCCTGGTCTCTGAAAGGAAGCTCTTCCCTCTGACCAGTCCCAGGGATGAGGTGCCAGCGGTGCTACCTTCTCATCCAGCTTAGACCTAGGTCAGGGCAGGCAGGATAGGAGGCTTTCCTGTGATACCATGGCACCCTTCAGGCTGTAGTCCTGTTCCTACAGGTTATGCCCTCCACCCTTCTTCAAATAGGGAGGAGAGGGAAGGAGGAAACCACAGAAACTTGAGACCAGGCGAGGGGAAAGCTACTTTCGTGATTTATTCAAAGCAGGGCGTATTTTGTTGCCAAAGTGTTTTAAATGCAACTTGGTTGTGTGTTGCTCCATACCTTTTCCAGAATGTAGAAATTTGCCCTTAAGTGGGGACAGCAGGGCGTGTGTACTGTCTCTGGGTGCCCCCAGAACGTGAATGAGCTTTGTCACAAGTATTGTCTTATTATCTCTAATAAGAAGACAATAGTAGTCGTCTATTGCCGCTAGACTACAATAAAGTATGTAAAGAAATAGTGTGAAAAGTCACGTAGATCTTAATAACTATGAGCTAGGTCATTTTGGAAACTTTCATGTAAATTTTTTGAGATTTTCATGTACATGTATCAGCTGATTCTTCAGAAGCGTATTAAATCATCTAAGGCTTTTCTTACATAACTTCATCTCTAAAGCCCTGAGGTAGAGGTCAAAATGCAAACACCTGAAGACATGACATTATAGTCATTGTATTTCAAGCATGTAATCTTCCATAAAATCTGTGTATTTTATCTAAACGTCTTGCTGTGGGTAAGAGAGCTGGGCCACGGAGCTGGACATAATAAACACTTTGAGATGGCGCCAGTGGTACTATTAATCCATAAATCTTTTTTTTTTCCACTTGATAGCGGTGGATACTTAGAAGTAACAAGAACATACTGTTTGAGCAATAACAATGCAATGATACTTTGCAACACAAATGCTACATAGTTCCTGTAACTGCCAAAACAGTAAAGAAAATTCCTGATTCTATGATTCAACGGAAGTGTAATTCCTCTATTGTACAAGATTTGCTTTCCTGAGGTAGATATACTGATGCACCGCAAAGATGGGAAAGTTTTTGTTTTGTTTTAACGTACAGTCTAAGGATTCATAGCTCCCAGTACTTTAACTCACACTCTCTCTTTTATTTGTTCTGAGAATGCGAGCCCAGTAATCATTTAAGCAACATTCTCTGCTGCTGTTGGTCATTCATCTCATTCCGCTTCCTTCTCTTTCAGTCAAGGCTTTTTGTACCTAATATCTTCTAAAGGCAGTAATTCCTTACCCTACCCGAGCTTTTAGGAAACTCACAATTTTGCCGTAATGCAACCCGCCCCCCCCCCACCCCCGGCCTCACATGGCTCCTTCTATCTCTGGGCTGCTCCCCTTTCAGAGGACATACCACCCATCCAGCTACTCAAGGCAGAGGGTAGGTAGGTGAGTCCTCCTGAGCAATTCCACCCCAGCCCTGCCCATTTACCTCCGAAACGTCTCTCTGGTCAGTGCATCCTCATCTCCTCGGCCGCTGCTCTCATGCAGACACTGCAGGAGCCTCCTCAGTGGTCCAGCCCTGGGTAAGGTTGGACTTCCTGAGACTAGAGGGATGAAGGGTTGGCACATTATCCTGGCGGGACTGCATCTATCCCTAAGCAGCGCCTCTGATGGTACTGATGCTGAGGCCTGGGAACCCTAGGGCTGGCCAGGGTCCAGGTGGAGGGAGTACAGGTGCTGGGTACCAGGCCGGGCCAGGGTGCCTCTGGCAGAGGTGCATTAGGAGCAAGAAGAAAATACAAATGAGAAAAATGTACTTCATATTTGCCCACGTATTTGCCACTTCCGCTACGTTTCATTCTTTGTTGATCTGAATTTCCATCTGATGCCACTTGCCTTCTGTCCGAAGAACTTCCTTGAACATTTCTTAGAGTGCAGATCTGCTGGTGGCGGACCTCTCCGCTTTAGTTTGACAGATACTGTAAAGTATTTTGCCTTAATTTTTTTAAAAATAAATTTATTTATTTATATTCGGCTGTGTTGGGTCTTGGTTGCTGCGCACGGGTTTTCTCTGGTTGTGTCCAGTGGGGGCTACTCTTTGTTGCGGTGCACAGGCTTCTCATTGTGGTGGCTTCTCTTGTTGTAGAGCACAGGCTCTAGGCGCGCGGGCTTCAGTAGTTGCAGCACGTGGGCTCAGTAGTTGTGGCTCGCAGGCTCTAGAGCACAGGCTCAGTCACTGTGCTGCGTGGGCTTTGTTGCTCCGCGGCACGTGGGATCTTCCCGGACCAGGGCTCGAACCCGTGTCTCCTGCATTGGTAGGTGGATTCTTAACCACTGCGCCACCAGGGAAGTCCTTGCCTTAATTTTTAAATAATATTTTCAGTCGGTAGAGAATGCTAGGTTGAGAGTTTTTGGTTTGCTTTTTACTTGGCACTTTAAAGATCTCACTCCATGGTCCTCTGGCTTTTATAGCTTCTCATGAGAAGTCTTGCGTTGGTCTCACTTTTGTTCCTCTGTACATAATTTGTCTTTTTCCCTCTGGCTGCTTTTAAGATTTCTCTTTACCAATGTTTTTCAGCAAATTCATTGTGATATGCCTTGGTATTCTTCCATGTCTCTACTTAACATATTCAGTATTTCCTCTGGCTTCTTGAAAATATAGAATATAGTTATAACAGATGTTTTAAGGTCCATGTCTGCTAATTCAATCATCTCTGTCATTTCTGGCTTTGTTTTTATTAATATACTTTTTTTCCTCATGTATCATTTTATTAGATTGTGGACTTCTGCTAACTTAGATTAATGATTATAAAACTATAGCAATGCCATTTCAAGTTACATACCTATAAGCTACCAACAAATAACTTATATACACATAGCTCATCATATTTCAAGCATCTTTTATTGAAATTATGATTACATTTGCTGTTGGGATTGCACTGTGTTAAAAATGACTAAAAATTATTTTGAATTTTCATTATCTGCTCAAATTATATTAAATTAATAATGAATTATTCTTGATACTTCCATAAAACTTGTGTATGAAATATTTTTCCCAGTTTTATTGAGATATATGGACATATAACATTGTATTCGTTTTAGGTATACAACATGATGATTTGACATATGTATATATTGTGAAATGATTACCACAATAGGTTTAGTTAACAACACCTCACATAGTTACAAATGTCTTTTTCTTGTGCTGAGAACTTTTACCATCTACTCTCTTAGGAACTTGTAAATATGCAGTACAGTATTATTAACTATTGTAATAATATTTACATGCTGTACATTACAGCCACAGAACTTATCTTTAATGTACTTTTCTCCTGGTTATCAATCATATTTTCTTGCTTCTTTGCACACCTGTTAATTTTGATTGGATGCCAGCTGTTATGAATTTCACACTGCTGGATGATGCATTCATTTAAAGTGTGCTGCACTTTGTCCTGACACACTATTAGGTGACCATAGATATTTGATCCTCTGGAGGCCTGCTTTCAAGCTTTGTGAGGGTGTGTCCAGGGCAGCTTTCAGTTAGAGTTAATTTAGCCCCACTACTGAGGTGAGCAACTTCTGAAGCCTCTACCCAATATTCCATGTATTACATTGAACATTTTCATTCCGGCTGGTGGGGAGGAGAACTGCTCCCAGTCTGTGTGAGCTCCCAGGACTCCTTGTCCCCCCACCTCCCAGGGTTCTCCCGCACTCACAGAGCAGCGCTCAGCCAGAGACCTGTCTGCTGCAGCCCGTGCTCCTCTCTGTGCAACTCCTCCCAGAGCACGGGCTCTAGGCGCGCAGGCTTCAGTAGTTGCAGCACGTGGGCTCAGTAGTTGTGGCTCCTCTCTGTGCAACTCTTCCCTCCATTGCCCTTTCCTATGAATCCCAGCCACTTCAGCCTCCTTGAACTTCAGTCTCTAACTCCTCAACTCAGTGAGACTGACAGGTTCTCTCTTGGTCCCCCTTGCTGGACTGCAGCCTGAACACTCTGTCCAGGCACCAAGTTGGAGAAATCACAGGTCTTTCGTTACTGTTTCCCTTTCTCTGGGGCATCACAGCCCTGCATGTTCACTAGCCAACGCCCCAAACAGTTTTTTTCCACATATATCGTGCCTGGTTTTCTAGTTGTTTATGGTGGGAGGATAATTTCCGTAACAGCAATCCTTTGTGGGCAGACACAGAAGTTCCTTGTAGTGTCGTTTTACATTTGCTTCTCTGGGGCCCAGACACTGGCCATTTTTATGGGAACTCTTGGCTTGGGATACCTATACCATGTGGTGCTTGTTGTAAATGTGGACCCCACGGATGTGCAGTACTGGCTTGAGGAACCCATTAACTTTGTTTTTCTCCCCAGAACCACTCCCAGGCAGATGGCGAGCTTCAGTAGAGCTTCTCCATGTCAGCTGGTGATAGTTTTACTATCCTTGTTTTTTTTTTTTTTTGTCTAAACCACCTTTTGTGCAGCCCAGCGCTGTGCTGAGGTCTTGGTGTGCACTTCCCCAACGCAAACGATCCGAATCCATGCCTCTCATTCTGGCATGGGTATTAGAACTCCAGTCTCAGGCTCTAGGGGCTACATCTAGGTAAAATGAGTATTTTTGCATTATGGAGTCTGTGCATATTTGATTTTTATGTACTTGTAATGTTTTAGATAATTAAACACTTTCCTTCTGGGTCCACTCGTCCTGGGAGGAGAAGGTCAGCCTGCTCAGGCCGGCACTTTCTGCAGGGTCCAGGGGACCCCGGGAAACATCCACCTGCCGTGTCTGACAGTGGGAGGGCAGCAGCTCACTCCTGCCGGTGGTTGGCGTCAGGGCGATAGTGGGGGCTACAGTCAGGTGAGAGGCAAGTTGCAGTCCTGGTCTTTGCAAAGGAGAGGATGTGTAGGTGCCCCTCCAAACTGTGAGGGATTCTGTCGTCCCATCCCTGACCCTTGACAGGACGAAGGCAGGGGTGGCTTTCACAGTTACTCTTTTCCTCCTGTGTTGTGTGTGTGTGTGTTTGTGTGTGTGTGGTGGTTGGGGGTTAGGGGTAGGGATGGGGAAGGCCCAAATTCCCTCAAGCAGAAACGCTGCCGCAAGGGGCAGGCCCCAGACCTGGCAGTTCTCTGAACTTAGAGTGACCATCCTGTAGTGCCTTTTATTCTCAGCTGTGGCCTTAGTCGCCAATTCTGGTGCTAGACGCCCCACGCCGTCTTATTATCCTCTGTTGACACGTTACATTCGGTGACTCCGGGTATCTTAACAATGGAAGAGACCTGACAGATCGCCTTTGATCTGGTGAGCTACCAGATGCACAGTGACGAGCAAGTTCACACCTCTGAACTTCAACCGACCTGGGATGCCTTATGTGATTGTGTTGTGAAGGCACTGCTTCAACCAAAAGGAATTTAAAATTCAGAAGACGTGTTACAAGAAGAGGCCAGAAAGGTCACCCAGCGGAGGCCACCCAGCTGGGCAGCTAAACCAGTAAGAAGGAGAGAAGCACTGACGGGGGAGCAGAGGGGTGTGAACTGTTTATTAGGACCGAGAGCTTCCAAATCACCACGCCGCCCACAGAACGCACACTGCTCTTGTTACAACACACGACACAGGCTGGCTGACTTAATAGCTTGTCTCGTCTGACTGGATGCTGCCGCCTCACTGCGAACCAGGAGAACTGACTGCTGAGAGGCTGGCGGGTCCAGACGGCTCCACAGCACGTGTCTCCTGCCCCCGTTCAACGGCCCTCTGACTTTACCCTGCTCTTTGCCTTAAAACTGTTTCCTAATATTTGCGCTACCAATGTTATTTTCTTAACACAATTTGTAGGTAAAGAAAAACGATTAAAATGTCGTTAGTTGGTGCTTTCTTATATGAATAAAGATTTGACAATCCCCCCGACCCCCAAAGCCAGCACAAAAATAGGGAGTAGGAAGCACGGAGACTTCCTCGCGCTCAGCTCGAACCCTTCGCACACACGTAGCCCGAGGCAGTGCGGGGTGGCTCGTCCCCCTCGGCCCACTTGCCCTCCGGTCACTTGGCCTTCTTGTTGCCCTTCGGGCGCTCCTCAGAGACCTTCCTCGCCTCCTCCTCCGGGATGAACACGCTGACGGTGAAGTCGCTGGTCTCCGAGCCGTACTTGTTCTTCACGACCAGCCCATACTTGCCCGAGTCGGACGTTCTGACCCCGCTGATGGTGAAGTAGGCGGTCTTGCCGGCCTCGAACCTGAGGTTGCAGTGCTCGTCCGAGGCCATGAGCTTCTCGTTCTTCAGCCAGGAGACCTCCGGAGTCGGGTCTCCCCACACTATGCAGGTGAGGTTAAGCGCCTGGAAAACAGGTTTCATGAGAGGGGAGGAGATGTATCAGATTAACGATCCAACTTGAAGCGTCCTTCTGGGGGTCGGCCTGACCAGATGGAGGATAAACCTAAACCTCCCGGGCCGGGCTGTGTGTACCTGTGTGAGTTACAGTTTGAAATCACACCTGAGTAGGTTTCTTTGGGGCCTTGGCTTTCTGGCTTTGGGAACATTTATCATCAAAGCCCCACAAAGGCATTTGCTTCCAGTTCCCATAAACACACAGATGCCTTTTTGCTCTAATGTGGCGTTCTGGACTCTGTCTCAGTAGAGAAATCTCCTCGTTGCCATGATCTCCACCTGCTTGCTTCTGCATTTCGTTTGTGTCACTGGGCCCAGCAGCAGAATCCTAACAGCTGCTTCAGGTAATGTGACTCATTTTCATGTCCCGTCTTCCTCATTTTATTTCTCCCCACAAACCCACTCGAGCTGTTGCAGTTGCAGAGGTGCCCTGCCAGAATGTATTCGTAGTTCCTAATATTTTATTATATTACCAACTGTGCTGAAACCTTCTTATTTTAAAAGATCAATGTTTAGGCCTATAATTTTACTTTATATTTTTGTTGAAATATTTTTTAGATAATCATAGATTCATATACAGTATAAGAAATAATAGATTTTGTATATTCTTTACCCAGTTTCCCCCAATAGTAACAGTTTACAAAACTACAGTATAATATCACAACTAGTACACTGACATTGATATAACAGATTTCCCCAGTTTTTCTTGTATTTGTGTGTGTTTAGTTCTATTCAATTCTATCACCTGTCTAGGTTCACGTATCCACAACCTCAATCAAGATACAGAACCTTTCCATCCCCACAAGGATCCCTCCTGCTGTCCCTTTATAACCACGCCCACTTCTCCCTCCCAAGCTGTTCCTAACTCCTGGCAACCACTAATCTGTTTTCCATTTCTAAAACTTTATGATTTCCAAAGCATTATATAAATAGCATCATACAGTAATGTAACGTTTTGAGAGTGCCTTTTACACTGAGCATAATTCCTTGCAGATTCATCCAAGTTATTGCAGGTATCAATAGTTTGTCCCTTTCTATTGCTGAGAAGTGTGCCATGGTATGTATATACCTGTAAGGGTCATCTGGGCTGTTTCCAGTGTGGGGCTATCATGAATAAAGCTGCTATGAACATTTGTGTACAGATTTTTATGTGAACATAAGTTTTAATTTCTCTGAGATAAATGCCCAGGAGTACAATTGCTGGGTCATATGGTAAATGTATATTTCATTTGTTTAAGAGATTGCCAAACTGTTTTCCCAAGTAGCTGTATAATTTTGGTCTACATTTCCACCAGCAATGCAGGACTGATGCAGTCTCTCTGCATCTTCACCAGCATTTGTTGTTGTCACTGTCTTTTTATTTTAGCAATTCTGATAGGTGTGTCATGATATTTCATTGTGGTTTTAATTTGCATTTTCCTGATGACCAAAGATGTTAAATTTACTTCACATTTTAAATTCCATTCCTGCATTTTTCTTCTTACCGAAGTCCAGAAATTATAAGGAAGAGAGCTAGGGCCCACCATATACAGGGAAAAGGACAGCCTTCTATCTAGAAGGACCTTATATGATCACTTGTTACCTCTTCTGTAAGAGTATCATTTAGAATTGGGTAGATATTAAGAAATTTGTTTTCTTCCCATGATTAATTAGCACTTCTGACTGAATTATTCTGCAAACACATTTCAGCAAGAAAAACATGAGTTAAACTATCGACATTGAATTTATCCAAGCAGACCACGTGTATGTTCCGGGAAACTGTGATTTCGTGCATATTAAAACTTTTATCAAAACTAAACAAAACTCCCATGCACCTTAGGTGTCCAGGAAAACTCTTACCTGTACTATATATTTGAGTTATAGGTCACGGGATGCTTTCACATACATTCTCTCTCTTAATTCTCACTACCACCCAGTGAGTTGAATATTTTGAACCTCATTAGGTGAAGAAAATGGAAAATAGAGTTTCAAAACAAAAGCAACCCTGCAGCAGTTGAGCTTAAAGTCAACTGTGGTCCTATTTTCCAGGCATGAAGAAACACAGCTGGATGAACTGACCTCTCATTAAAGCCTTAGATGTGCCCTGTTCATCATCATAGTCCCAGTCACCCATCATACGTCTCCATTGCCCTTTGGAGGTGGGAAAAGATGTTGTTCCACTACAAACACCCCTCCTCCTGTGATTGGCATATTAAATTTGTTTTAATGAAACACAGGGATGAAGAAAGTGAATCCAGGTTAGAAATTACATTCACTGCTCTTCAGAGAGATTCTTATGGATCCAAGAAATACCAGTTTAAAACCAAATGGAAATAAATCAGTTCTCAGCTGAGAAGGGACCTGTAGAAATTCACAGAGCAGCACGTTTCCCTCCAAAGGTGAGGAATCTCATAGGTCAGCCCATTTTCTACTAGTGTGAGAGGTTGCTTCTTCAATTATGTTCATCACATAGTTATGACTGAACATTTTCTGCTTCTCCTGATGTTAAAGGGAGATCACTTCTGGAAAGAGACTAAGAGGTCTACATATACCCACATCAGACAAACGTGCATCCTGATGCTTGACCTACAAAACATTAAGCTGAGTGGAAAACTGACTGCATTTTGAACCTTGTATGTGGCTATTCTGAAGTCAGGTGTAAGCAGCCGTGGCATATGATGGAGATGGTAGGATGCATCTTCAAAGAAGGAACAAAGTCTGGGGCACTGGAACCCCTTCCTAGTGTGGAAGAATTGGGGACAGGAGTGCTCCATGCTTACCTTGCCCTCCTGGATGGTGACCACATCGGGGAGACCTCCCACTACCCGGGCGCGATCTGCAAGCACAGGCATTTCTGGTTAATCACTGAAACGATGAGTGCCAGCACTCACACGCACAAAGCCTCCCAGCGGAACTCATTTTCCCGTTTAGTTTCCCTCTCCTTGCAGTTATTTTATGCCTGCTTTCAATACGCAAAATAAGAAAGTGATCCAGTAATTCTGAATGTTCTTCTTCTTCACACACGGGTGTCTCTATCTGTACCTGAAATATCAACTTGAGGTCACTTTGTATCGAGATCTGCTCTGTAACTTTCCCGGCTATTCTCAGCCCTGGCTCTCCTGGAGGCAGAGCAGATCTTGGCCTCTTTCATGGGCTTCTCTCTGATTCGAAAAGGTTGCGTAACCGGAGGCTGTGTGCCAGGGAGATCTGGAGGCTGGAGAAGATGTGGGCTTTCCTTGGGGCCTTCCCTAGAGAGTTCCCCTTCCTCATCTCCCGGGAGTTCTTGAGATGCTCTGCAGAGCTCCTGTCTATGGCTGAGGGGACAGGGGGTGGGAAGGGTGCTGAAATCCAGGGCTGACACCCCCCCTCCCCCGCAAGCCTTGTGCTGTGGGTGTGACTGCCTCGGCCTGAGGCAAGGACACCTTTCTGTCATTCAGTCAACACTAACGCAGTAGCCACCACCCTCTCATTTTTAGCCTACTTCAATGAATGTGTGACTCTACATCCTTATTTCTACAATACAATCCCTTCTCCAGTAAGTCAGGCCGATCTTTGAATGAGTCTTAACTGCCTTCTCCTGCTGACTCCGTTGCCCTTACACCACTTGTGGGCCCAGCCCATCACCTGGCCCCCTGCACCACCTGCCGTGTGGTATTAGGTGAGTCACGTCGCTGTGTGGACCTCAGTGTCCTCATCGGTGGGGCGGGGGGCTTGCGTTAAACCCATGGACATGAAGCTTCTAAACTCTGCTCCGTGGCATCGCTGGGATTCATCCTGACTCCACCGAAGATAATTCAGCTCTTACCTATTTTATATATTGGGAAGATTTTGTTTGAACTAAGTGTTCTATGAAAATGTTTAAGAACATGGAGCTAGAAGGGCTCTCAGGTCTCTTCCGGCTCGGAGCTGCTGTGGTCCAGAGACCTCTAGAATGAGCATATGAAGCAGAGGGAGGGTCAGGCTCCTTGTCCACAAGAGAGTTCAAGAACGGGCGAGGCCTGGGTCTGGCTCTGACACTCTCCCGTTGTGCCTGGTGCTGGCCTCGGCCTCACAAGCCCCGGGCAGGAGTGGGAGGGAGGAAGGAGGGGGAAGGAGGGAGGAAGGCCTTGCAGGTCAAAGGTAAAAAGTTCCCTTCTGAGTGACCAGGAGCCACTGACAGGTGGACAACTCCACTTCTCACTCTTCCTCCTGGTTCCCTTCCACCCAGCTCAGGGCCAACCCTACAACTTTAACCCTCAACGGTTTTCAGGTTCTGCTCCCACACTGAGAAAGAACCTGAGTTATCACGATGATTCGTCTGTGACTCCTGGGATCCTGTAGACTGAGTTCTAGAAATTTCTGTGTGAAGCACGGTTGAGAGAGGTCAGGAGTCAGCACAGTTTTAGAGACACAGGCTTGACTGCTGGGTCAGGGTCACTCAGCCTTATTTGGCCCCTCAGGAAAATGGGACTACTTGCTGGGGGACCAGCTATAGCGATTCACCTGATACCAAACCTACAAAGCTTCCTATTTTTTCTTCTCTTTAACATATATACATTTTTCTGACACATGGCGGCTGCTGCAAGTGATTAAAATCCTACTGTGTGATTTGCAGGCTAGAGGTGTTTCAAGTCAAGGCTGGGTGCCATTCTCACAGTGTAACCTGAGACCTTCTTTTCACAGACATTCTTACTGAAGAGACTAAATGAAAACACATGCAGAACACCTAAGATTTAAAATATAGAGAGAGAAATGAAAGAAAAGGAAAAAAAATGCTTCCACTCTCCTACATCTGCAGTCATAACAGAAGAACAAAAGTTGTATTTTGAAACCACAGCAGGAATAAACACGAAGGGGTTTACTTACTTTTCTCCACGATGGCAGCTTGTCTGTGGTTGAGAGAAACAAACAAACACACAAACAAAGAAGGATTTTGTTTTAGTGTTACTTCAAAGTAGCCAACCTCGACTGCATTTCATGTTTTTGTTGCTCAACAAAGCGGCAGGAAATGCCGCTCAGACTGCGCTTGCCCGAATGAAAGACCCTCTGACAGCCAATGGGGAGCAGCACGCATCAGAGACAAGAGTGCCACGCTGGGAAAGAGGGACTTACTTTAATCTCTGGAATTCATCAAAGGCTTCGTCGTACGCTTGAAGAGACAAAAGAGAGAAGTTAGAATTTTCTCTCCCAGAACTGGCCACACACAGGGGTCTATTAACGCTCACAACCTTTAATAGACCAGTGTAGGGCAGTGTAAGCGGTCCAGACAAAATTCAGCTGGCTTTGAATGAGGCTGCGCCCGAGCGGTCCCTCTACAACTTGGTGGGCTTAACAAGAGAAGCAAACACTTTCTAGGCAGAAAGCACGAAATAGTGGATTTTAGAAGCTCTCAATCCAGTGAGAAGCCTTCAACCCTCCAAATAGGGAAAGATTTGCTCTGCCGAAGATGAAATGGAAAGAAAGGTCTGTTTCAAAAAATGATTGGCTGTCTCTTAAGCGTCCTGAGCATCAGAAAAGCTTTTCTCTCATTAAATCATCCCACACGTCACAGCCTCCTAGCTGGACAGTTCTGTGGTCCTGCCCGTGCGTTTGCGGTAAAGGGCACGAGGAATTACTACGATCACAGTGCGGGCCAGTGCGGGCCTGAAGCGATGCTTGTACACTGCAGGAGACAAAAAATAAGACAGGGAGACAAGGAAGTGAGAGCTATGGAACGCTAAGATAATTATTTTTTTCCCGAGCCTGCGAGTAAGGCACTTGGAAGACTTCAGGCCATAAAGCTTCACTTTTAAATTTCTCTCATCTGGTCTTTAAGCTCCTCTGTGGTCTGGGAATCACAACATTTTATGTCTAGAAAATATGTCCATAATACTAGTTTGCTCTCTTCTTTACAGAAGGGAAAAATAAGCGTAAAGCCAGGCTTAAAGCCTCTAGACCAGCTGGGCTAAGGCAGGCTAGTTAGGGCTGCTTTTCCTGCTCATGCCACACTAGAAGGAGATGGGCACGGCTGAGCCAGTGTGTTTGGTGCCAGTGGCAATGCTGGTCAGACAATCCGGGGCCTTTTGCTGAAGGGGGATTTGAGAGCGTGGTAGTTAAATGAGCTTCGGTGAGCAGAGAGTAAAAGCAAATTTTAAATGAGTTTTGAATGTATCTGCCCACTTCTTGTCTCCCTTTTCTATTGTGTCTCCAAGTGTCAGATGGATCGCAGAAGCAATTCCCCACCACAATCTCTGCAGGCTGTGACTTGGGCACAGTGTGGCCAGGGGACCAAGTCCCTGGGGAGCTGCTCATCCCCACAGAGATCCTTCAGGGAGCCTTTCCAGTCATAAAGGGTGGGTGGGGGTGAGGGGAGGGGTACTCAGCCCAAAACAACCCGGGGCAGGGTTGAAAGGCTGCTCTCTAAGTTGTGAATCTACTCTGAGGATGAAAACATGAAGAGTCATTGCATTTTAATATACGAAGCCGTAGAGGAAAAGTCAGCCCACAGTCTCCTTTGGTAACTTCATACAAACTCCTTCTCTCTTTAGGAAAGAGTAAGATGAGCAAAGTACCAGAAGAGGGAGAAATGGCACGGGGTTTTTAACTTTTTATTTGTGATTGTACATTTTTTAACTTTTAAAATTCTAATTAATAGCTGCATATCACCTTTCCTGTCTGTTCTTAGATGGAAAACTGCCTTCTGCATCTCATTACTTTCTTTTCCATGTCCCTATTCTTTCCAGAGCCCCTCATTCTCCCAAAAGGCTGAGAAATCTGAGGCCACTTTTCTAACTTCCCTCTGTTCCCCTCAATATTTATCTTTGCTTATTCACATTTACTCCTTTCTGGTTTCTGAAGAAAAGGTATCCCTGCTCCTTCCCAAAGCCATTGTGTTCACCTCTGCCCCGCAACTCCAAGCTTCTGTTCTTCAGAACCCTGAGACATCAATTATTCCCCATC
The DNA here is from genome assembly GCF_003031525.2 of Neophocaena asiaeorientalis asiaeorientalis. Taxonomy (NCBI): domain Eukaryota; kingdom Metazoa; phylum Chordata; class Mammalia; order Artiodactyla; family Phocoenidae; genus Neophocaena; species Neophocaena asiaeorientalis. The sequence goes on from NW_020174694.1 coordinate 972,812, forward strand.
ATTCACATCTCCAATCCTTCCAAATCAACTGATTTCTTGGACTCTATGAACATGCTCGCTTTTCAGTCACCATAAAATGATCCTTTTTCAGTGTTTGTTCTTGCTCAATTGATTGTAAATCAACCTGCCCTTCTCTGTAAGCATCTTGGAAGAGCAGCGCTTTCTCTCCACGTTCACTGTCTCCACTTTACTTTTTACTGATTCTCCACTCATTGAATTTTTGCTTCTACCACCGTGGCTGAATTTAAACTGCTTTTTAAAATCTCCCATCATCTTCCAATAGTCAAGCGTAATGCCCTCTTATCACACTTCATTCTTTTTAAAATGCCCTCATCTCCACAGTAGGTTCCAACCTGCAGATGATCCGTTTACCTTGTCCAGAAAGATCCACTGTCTTCTGGTGTCCAGTTTTGCCATCAAAGAGCTCCATCACATATTTCCCTTTGTCATTCGGAGTGGGCTCGTTGATCTGCAGCCAGATCTGCTCCCCGGTGACCCCACTCTTAACTCTGTCTGTGTACTTAATAGCAGTCCCGCTGTTTTTATCAAAAGAAAACATCGTAATCATTGGCTTTCATCCAGAGCTTATCTTTACTCTGTCTCTTCTTACTGAAGGTCTTACCATAAAGCTGTACAGACTTTGAAATAACATGGGATCAGCATATGTTCTTCTGCTTCAGAGAAATTATGGGCCCTGAATCACAGAGCGTGGATTCCAAGGCCTGGGGTGGGGGTCTGGCAGTCTGCATATTTCACTCCCAACAGCAGCCTGGGGCCCAGATTGTAGCACCAATACTTCTCAGGGGTATTAATTATCTTTGTTTCCACTCAGGTTTATTTGTAGGACTAAGGGAATCTTTAAAGTGAGAAGGCCAAAGTCCATATTATATTACTGCATATTTCATGCAGATGGTCCGTGGCTATAAATGGGATTTTACAGACTAGTTAAAAACAGACCTAAAGAGGTTCATCTGTGGCTGACATCTATTGACACACATGGTTACAAAGCTATTTAAAACAAACGTAAATGTGCACTCAGTAGTACAGCCAAGAATAAATGAAAAGCAGAGTTGCTGTCAGAATGAATGAGGCACTTTCTCTGACCCTGGATGTGAGTTTCCCCATATTCTATAGTAGGTCACGAGCATACCCATGCATTGTATTCTTTACAAGAGAATAAAAGCAAATAGAACCCTTTCATCTGACAGTCTAGAAATGCTACTGTTACAGATGAAGTAAGAGGACGGCAGAGGTAGTGTACTCTCAATGATGTTAAAATAAGCTCTATGAAGAGTTTGTCAACGTGAGGAAGTAAGAAAAAAGAAGCAGTATACAAAACTACTTTATTATGGTAACAATTATGCATAGAGAAAAGACCGGAAGGAACTATCCCAAAATGTTCATACTATGGCTAGGAAAACCATGGATGATACCATAGTATAAACTCTTTCTAATTTGTAATATGATATTAAATATATTTTCTAAAACATGTATTATGTTTGTGGTTGTAATAAACAAAATGAACTTAAAAAAATAAAAACCAAAAAATCTCCACCAAAAAAAGTTCAGACTTCAAATAAATATTCAGCATTTTTCTTATATACTACATTCTTTAAAAGATATTAAAATTAAAATGCCATAAAATGTAGGGTAAAGGAACCCATCTGTACACATAGACGTTAGCCTGAGCTATATAGTATATGTCTTAGAGAGTTAGAAAGACAGATAGTTCTCAGCTTTGCTAACGGTAAGTCTGTCTGAGTTCTTTAATCTCTAGCTAATATGCATAATAGTACCTTAATAGGTGCTAGGTTTGTAAAGCACTTCACGGTTCACAAAATGCCATTCATTCCCTCATTGGGTCCATCAGTGTTATGAGGTAGAACAGGTATTATTGCTCCTATTTTATATGAGAGAAACCTGGGATTCAGAAAATTAGATGACTTGTCTAAGATCCAAGGGAAGACAGGAGCCAAGTGAAGATCCAAACCTGTTTCAAGGTTTTTTTCCTCATCACACCACATACTTACATAAAGACAGGGAAGACAACCAGTCCTTGGTTCCTGAACCTTTAACAGGCACACATGTGTGTGCGCACAAAACACGCATTTAGCTGACTAGACCAAACAAAGTTTATGTCTTGCGACTCTGGGAGCAGTTTCCTCAAAACACAATGTTCTGATTTTTTTGAACATGTATTCTTTTAGAGATGATGTAAAGCCTTTAGATTGATGATTCAATTAATTTATCGTCTCATTCTTCAGAGGGATATATTAGAATGTCCTAGATGTCACGGAGGAATTTCCTAGAATTTGATCTATTTTAACTTATAATTACTTTCCTAAAATGTATTCTGAAAGAAATAGAACAAAGGAATGAAACCCCAAGCATTCAAAGTGGAATTTCACTTGTTCTCATTTTTTTTTTAAAGGACTCAGGGAATTATTAGTAATGATAATAAGCGTAATAAAATACTATTCTAAAACAGTGAAGTCATTTTAGAGAAAACACAAATGACTGTTTTGTGGGACCCAGCTCTGCTTAAATGTTCAGTCTAGACTTCTAATGCAACTTGAACCTGGGGTACTGCCGTGATGGGGCGGGGGCTCTGGAGCCAGGCCGCCTGGGCTCAGCCCTCCACCTGTCACATAGCTGTGTGACCTCAGGCAAGTCACCTCCCTGAGTCTGAGCTTCCTAGTCGCTAAAGTGAGAAGAACCTACTTCGTAGAGTTTGAATAGTAAATGAATTCACACATCTAAAGGGCTTGGAGCAGTGCCCAGAGTATTGTAAATGTCCACTGAAGGGAAGATCTAAATAAACATTGTTGTCCGTGTCCTCCCAGAGATGCCATGGCGACCTTCTCCTCCGTGAGGCTCATAAGGACTTCGGGAATTGGCATCTGCTGCATCCCAAGAGTAGACTAAAGGTACACGTTTCTTTGGCAGACTGCTGTCCTCTTTCAGCTCAGGAAATTTCAAGGAAGCACAGAGATCAAGGACCCTGGTGATGGTATAAGTGGGAGACCTGGTTTGACTAAGAAACCTATTTTAGCTCTTGGAATCCCCAAGGAAAGCTTGAGTGAAATCCCTCTATAACTGCGCGAAGGAAGCCTGGGATTAGAACAGATCTTCAGGCTGAATCCAGTTCAAATACACATTCCCAAAGTCATCTTGAGATCTCCAAAACCTTCCAAGGAAACATGCTAATACCCACTCTGCCAACTGCTATGAACAACAACGATGATAAACTTGGGCACTGCTCTAGATCAGGCTTATTGGGTCATCGGCCATTAATTCATACAACAGGAAATCTGGTGCAATGCTGCCTCAGTTTTGTTCCAGAGCACAGCGTGGCTTAGGAGTGTGTAGAAAGATGGAATAAGAATCTGGCAAAGCATGACTGTATGGAGGCAGAGGTCACGTTACTGAGGCGTCTACAAGTTATGATACGTCCCAGGTCACAAAGACAGAGGCTTTAAGCCATCGCTGGCCTCACCATGTACGTGCTGAGGGAGAGTGCTAACCTCACACTAAAGGGATGGGCTGGTGCTTCTGTCCTACACTCATCAACATCAGACCCGAGAAGTAAGAAGACGCCTTACCTGAGAGGAACAGAGGGTTGTTGTTTTTCCCAGTCCTTCCCCTGAGTGGAGAAAGAATTTCCACACAGCATTTACGTTGTTATTTACTTACTTGTGGGACCAGTTAACTTTCAGATCATCCACGTAGTAAGTAACAAAAGAGTACAGCCGGATGCCCTCAACTGTGCTCTGGATCTTCAGGTCTGTTGCAGACAAAGCTGCAAGAAGAAAACACATTATTTCAAACACCTGTAAGCCCATCCTGGAGAGGAAAGAGGCATTGCCCTGTGAGAACTTACCTATTGTTTTACATACTTCAGCCATCAGTTCTTTAAAGGCTGTGGATAGAGATTCACAAACAAAGTTTTAAGCATAAAAATTCTCAATGTCAAGTCAAATCTCAAACTGTTAGTCACACTTGCTCTCAAAAACATCCAGTCACAAGGTGAATTTATTGACCAGTTGGTAACAAAGAACTTAATTTTTATCAAGTTTCAAAAGATTCCTGCTCTTATTTTGATATTTTTGCTCCCTTGAATTCTTTGTAACTGTCACCATGTTTACATTCTAGAGAAAGAGCCACAATGAGATTTCCAGGAAGCTTCTTGGTTTTAGGATTCTCATCTTCCTAAGTCCCAGGAAGGCTTCATTTACATTAGAGGAAGTGTTCTTATCTGTGTCATCAATTCATGATGAATAACCATCTAGGTCCCCTGGTATTTCTCAGCCAATAAACACATTTAGTCCTGCCTCCACAAGGAGTAGGAAGGGAAATCAAAGGCATACTTCTGCTGTTCGTTAGCAACGTTGTTAAAGATCTTGTTCAGGAACAAAACTGGAAATGTGGGCATCCCATGTAGGTTTTCGTTATCATGATATAATTGTCCTCAGTAGTCTCTGGAAAATGGAAGTTGCTTTCTTGCTCCGCTATTAACTGAGAGGCTTCGAGTTTCATATATAATCTTTCTTGCCACCTTTTAGAGAGTGGACTCTTTTGAGACATGCTTTCATGGTAGTTTTTGATCCTGGAACATTTTTCATAGGGTTGAAATAAAAATGATGATTTATATTGAAAACAGACCTCTCGTGGATTGTGGACTATAAATTGTCTGAGGATCAAAACTATACTTCTGATTTCAAGGAAGACTAAAAGTGAAGTATTTTTTAATAAAAAAGTAGTTTGCTCAGCTGGAAGGGCAATTAAAACAAAATCTGTGGGCAAAAGATCAACATGACTTCAATCATTCAGCTCAGCCTCACTCAGAATTCTGGTCACCTGTATACAGAACACACAGAATGGACCCCAGCAGTGGGTGGACTGACCTTCATCCACAAGCTTCAATCTGCTCTTATCTTTTCCTCTGTCGTCTTTCAGGATAACTTCATAAATCCCAGCATCTTTCTTTGAAAACTAAGGGGGGAATAGATATACCACATTACAACTTATTGTAGCCTCAGAATATGGTGTTTGCATCTTTCAGGCCCTGAGATTTATAGAACTGCCATCAAAACACACTGAACAAGCATCTAGCCATGAGAGCAATGAACAGTTCACACGTGAACTATCCATCATAACCTGACCAGCCAGCAGTCCTGAGTTTTCACCCTCTAAGGCTACAATTGATTTGAGGCTTAAAGTCCTTATCTTTTACTCTGCCTTCATATTAAAAACTAATGAGCACATGTATTTGAAAGGCATGCTCTTTTAGACAAAAAGTAGATAAAAATCTATACTTAAGTGAATACTATGATCGTCTCTGTACCTTTAGGGAACAAGTTATCATGAGGCTTAAGAGCAAACAAAGAAGGATCCACTTAACTGTCCTGCCACTCACCCATCTATGAAAAAAACTAGCTCAGAGAGGCAAGAATTGTGGTGTCCAGCCAACATTGTTTGGATATCTGACAAATCCTTGCATATCACAAGGTGAGAGAAGCCTTTGTATCCTTACAGCTTGCTTTTGGGGTGACATCAGGGCAGGGATCTTTGCCCAGGGCTAAGGAACACATAATCTAGTCTCTGTATTTTAGAAGAATGTAGGGTACAGAACGAATACATTACATTTTATATTTATAGTCACCTACCTCTGTTATAAGGAGGGTACATATACCATCCTTAAAGTCATGCTTTTCATCCACTGATATCTCCCTTTCATCTTTATACCACACAATATGAGTCTCCTTCTTAATATTTGCCACCTAGAAGAAAAACTGTAGTTATACTTCTCGAAATAAGGGAATGCTACTCTTATGAAACTAAATAATTCTCAATGTAGCACTGGATATAAGAAAAAGCATAGGTTTCTAGAGGAATCAATTGAAAGCTATTTTAACTGATAAAGAGTTTAAAATAGAATGGATACAAAAGAATAAACCGAAATCAATAGCATCTTTATTTCCAGCAGAAAAAAATTTGTCTTTAAAATCAGCTGGTGGACAAGAAAACATAGAAACATGCATACTAACATACAGAATTGAGTAAAAATAAAAATTTGAAAACCAAAGGAAGATAAATCCCATCAGATTAAAATATAGTCTGTGGGGCTTCCCTGGTGGCGCAGTGGTTGAGAGTCCGCCTGCCAATGCAGGAGACACGGGTTCGTGCCCAGGTCCGGGAGGATCCCACATGCCGCTGAGCTGCTGGGCCCGTGAGCCATGGCCGCTGAGCCTGTGCGTCCGGAGCCTGTGCTCCGCAGCAGGAGAGGCCGCGACAGTGAGAGGCCCGCATACCGCAAAAAAAAAAAAAAAAAAA
>NW_020174694.1:980068-1193027 GCF_003031525.2 Neophocaena asiaeorientalis asiaeorientalis
AAAAAAAAAAAAAAAAAAAAAAAAAAAAAAAAAAAAAATATATAGTCTGTGTCACAAAAACAAATGACTTTATCAAGGTATCAGAATGAGTAAGCCTCAGTCTATGGCTAAATATTTTTTAAAAGGTAAATGAAGCTTTGGAAATAAATGTGGAAAGGAAATGTGTTTACAATTATTTAATTAAAAATGTTCCCAGTTTTATTGAGATATAATTGATATAATATTGTATGTTTATGGTATACAACATAATGATTTGATATGTGCATATATTGTGAAATGATTAACACAGTGAGTTCAGTTAGCATCCATCAAATATGGTTTAATAAATTAATTGCTTAGCAATTTTTAGGAAACTCATTTAGATCCAATATCCACACATCATATCATAAATTTCAAATGGGCAAAATGACTTCATACGATTAAAGGGATTTTAAGCTTTATCTACAATGCTTGAACTTTCTACGAAGAAGAGTATATTCATGTATTTCTTGTGTAATTAAAATTATATGAAAAAGTAAAGACTTCATACAAATCAAGAAAACAATCTCAAAGACCCCACTACATAATTGGACAAATGTATGTATGATTTCCCAAAGAGGAAATATAATTACAGAACAAACAGATGAAGAAAATGTTTGATCTCATTAAAGACAAGGAAATGTAAGTTTCAAAAAAGAAAAAAAAAAATCTCAGCTAATACATCAACATAAGAACCAACACTGGTAACTGCAGTGAAACCAGAACACACAAACGTTCTTTATAATCCTGTAAACTGGTTCCTGGGTTGTAACTGTGTTACTAGGCAACATTGCTTATGATAAACATGCCCCGCAGATGGGAAAGCTACCACTGGACTGGGCGGGACTAGAAATGGACTCCGTGGCTTTGGGCTTCCCTGAATATACTCTTGTTATTCGGACATGGTCCCTGCGGGGACCCTGGAAGCTCTGCTTGGGGTGGGTGTTGTTACAAGAGGTATTGGCCCTTTGGGGCACGAGGGATTTTTTAAAGCCATGGCATTTCCTGCACCTGCCCAAAGTGGAGCTTGTCTGAGCTGTCACCTGTGGGTGGTGAAGGGAGTGATTCCTGATGTGGACTCCTGCAGGACAGGAGTACCCAGCATGGCCTTGTAGGCAAGCTGGGGTTCTTGTCCATATTCTTTTGAGTAGACTAGCTCCAAGTGGGGCCCATGGTAGTCTCAGAGTCTGAATGTGTGGCTGCACATACTCCATTAACTCTAATGCAATATGTAAATTGCTAAATGTACATAAATTGCTATAATAATGAAACAAAGAACTGTGGGATGACAGAGGAAGGTTCATTTTACCCAGACTGAGAAGGGGGAGGCCTTACAGAGGAGATGACTGAGTTGGGCCTTGAAAAAGGATCGTGTCAGAGAAGCTGAAAGAAGAAGGCCATTCGAAGTCATGAATACGTAACGAATGAATATTCAGAACCTACTTCTAGGCTCCTGTGGTTGGTCAGGATCTGGGTAAGGGGCTGATTCTCTTGAAGAAAACCTTCAGAATAGGGCTGCAAGCTCACTTCCCAGAAGCCTAGTGCAATAGGAAGCACAGAAAGAAGGACGCACGGACGTGGGGGCCCCTGAGGAAGGGATGGTTTCTGGGGAGGGCAGTGTGAGGAAAAAGTAAGCAGGGGCACGCAGCTGTGGACAGTCAGGAGGAGAGAGAGGTGCTGCGGGTTTTAGCTGCTGCCTGAGAAAGTGTTTTTCAAGAAGCTCTGCCATTTCCTAAGAGGCTAAAATCCAGCACTGATTTTTCCTATACATTTCTGGTAGACCGCTGTTTCTTTGACTTTGTCAGATCTAGCAGAGACTGGAGTATTTGCGTTCTGGCTTTTATAATGACAACTACGTGCGAAACGCCAAATCTGTGCATCAGCTTTGGGGTCACTGTCCACCATCACAGCCTTCACACTCCAGCCTCATCCAGCAGTTCTTATCCAAAAACGTTTGATGACTCACGGAGCTGCACACCATACACTGAGGTACATGATAATTTAGAATGTGATGTGGAACTTTTTTTTCCTAAATGTTTCAAAGCCCTAATAAGATAATTGGTTGTGAGCTGCAAACTCTTTACCAAACCTCTCCCCTCAAGGGAGCACAGGGGTTTCAGAAGCAGCAGCAGAGCTGCCCAAGACTCGAAGGTACCGTTGTGCAAGTCACACAGTTTAGATTTAAAAATTGCCAAACTTCCACAGAAACCCAGCGCGGCTGGAATGATTCTAGAATAGGTCTACCACTTAGAATGCAACGAAGATGATGAGAGATTCTTCTGAGATTAATAACTGAACAAGAGTGGGTGGGTGGGGTTAGTGAGGGACGAGCAAGCAGAGCACAGAGGCTTTTCAGGGCAGTGAAAATGCTCTGTATGATACTATACGGACGGGTACATGTTTTTACACGCTTGTCCAAACTCATGGAGTGTACAACTCCAAGAGTGCACCCTAATGTAAGCTATGGATTTGGGGTAATGATGTGTCCATGTAGGTTCATCAGTTGTAACAAATGTACCACTTTGGTGGGAATGTTGATAATGAGCGAGGCTATGTGTATATAGGGACAGGGGTGTATGGGAAAACTCTGCACCTTCCCTTCAAATTTGCTGTGAACATAAAACTGCTCTAAAAAAAGTGGTCTTACAGGAATAAAGACGCAGACCTACTGGAGAACGGACTTGAGGATATGGGGAGGGGGAAGGGTGAGCTGTGACAGGGCGAGAGAGAGTCATGGACATATACACACTAACAAACGTAGTAAGGTAGATAGCTGGGGGGAAGCAGCCGCAAGGCACAGGGATATTAGCTCGGTGCTTTGTGACAGCCTGGAAGGGTGGGATGGGGAGAGTGCGAGGGAGGGAGACGCAAGAGGGAAGAGATATGGGAACATATGTATATGTATAACTGATTCACTTTGTTATGGGGCAGAAACTAACACACCATTGTAAAGCAATTATACCCCAATAAAGATGTTAAAAAAAAAAAGTGGTCTTAATAAAAAAAAAAGGAGAGTCTGTCCTTATTAAATAGGGCATGAGTAATGAATAAAAACTATCATCTTGACTTCCCATATTTTTATGTTGTTTTATTTTAAATATTTCTTACCAACCAACAGTAACATTCAACAGTAAAGGCACGTCACTTATCATTTTGGTGCAAATGGAGGAGATAAAAAGTTGATCTTCCTTTTCTTCTCACATTCTATTTTATCTTTATTTCCCTTGTATCAAATTATTAGAAATTTATCTACTTCTTACCTTGCATTTCAATAGTACATTACATTCACCAGTCACTTCCCAGCTCAAATACTCAGCGAAATGTGGACCTATAAAATTTTAATAATATCAGCAATCAGCAATATTAATCATGAATGCAAAAATCCAAGCTCATTCTTAAATTCTAAGGTGATTTACATCTAAAGGGAAATTTTAAAAATTCAAGATTTAGTTTTTAAATGTTTTAAGTGGATACATATTTAATAATAAATATTTTTCAATTATTTTTATTAACCAGGGCATTATTAACATAAGCAATAATATTCACTTAATTTGTTATGGAAATAATCTTGGAATATTTTGTTCAAGAAATTGAAGCTTTTCTCTTTATTCACTGCCTACGTTTACCTTGTTTCCTGATACATTCTTGACGCTGGAATTCAGCTTCTTTCTGGAGCTTCTTATAAACTGAAAATTGAAAAATGAGGAAATATGAAATTGAGTTGAGTGGTATAAATGTACATGCCAGTCACTGTGTTGAGTGACTTATAGTCGTTGTTATAACACTCATACACCACGACTACCCTATTTGTTTTCAGTATTCATAGATGAAGAAAAAGGCTTAGAAAGGTTAAGAAACTTGTTCAAGGTCATGAAGTCAGGAAATAGTGAAACAGCTTTGGCGATTGCAAATGTAGAGACCTGGCCAGCCTTTCCATTGCTTTATTAAATACCACATTTTAAATCTTGGTGATTTCCACACTGGCTTATGACAGCTGTCATACAACCTAGTTCTAATGGACAATCATCCATCAGATTTGGCATCCTCTACTCTTGCATGTTTATCTTCTTCAGTTAAGTAACTTAAAGTAGGTACACATTATAAGATAGTATCGTAGTTTGTTTCTGAGACATAATACTGTCTTCGTTGTATTGCAATATCCTTCACTGGAGAATTTTAGTAATAAATACTTGTTTATATATGAGATAATTTAAGTGCAGTATTGCCTGTGGGCCAGTGATAACTTTGGTGTCCTTTTAAATCAACTTTCAATTCTATGAAATGAAATACTATGGAAAGTATTAATTGCAAATTGCACTTTGAACATTGGAATCTAATCAAGAAATAATTTTTACTTCCTCCCACGTGGTCACTTTCGTGCGATGGCGTATTTGCATTGAAGGGAGTAGCAAAATCTTCCAGATAATGTTTCACAGAACACTTACCATCTCCAATGAGAACAAGAGTAGAATGGCCAGTTGCTCTTCCATCTTGAACCTGGAAAGTATATGTGCCCTCATCCTCATCCTGCAGCTTTTCCATAAACATCTCAATTATACCAGTGTTTCGGTCAATATGCATCTTATATTTCTTCAATGTGACAAGTAAAAGAGAGAAATAAGTGAGATAGATAGGATGACAATAAGCCATATAAAATAAACACACAAACTCCAAAGTATCATAATTTAATAGTTTCTTGTTAACATTATTTTAAGTGAGCAAAGTTTCAAAATCTTGTACACAGAGAAAGGAAAATATTATGTGGAATATATGATGCTGACCAGAACTGATTACTAAAAGTCTGACGTTTAGTTTTTTAAACATAAACTTTTGTTACCCCAAATCACAAAATGTTATCGAAAAGTTGTTTTTAGATTCTCATTTTTCTTTCCAGATTACATTATTTTCAATTAACAGAATAATGCAACAACTATAAGCAACGTGAGAGAAGTGTTTGTCTCAATCATTGCTATACCCCGGGCATGTAGCACAAGCATGGAATATAGCAGCCAATTAATAAACATCTGCTGAATTAATACACGGATAAAAATGCTTCTAAAGCATTGGAAGCCCATTTGCTCTTAATGAACAGAAATTGCCCTGCTAGCCTGTGCTTATTTTATCATCTTCCTTAAGCAACTTGTTTTTCAATGTAAAGATAAGTCTTAGTCCTTGGGCTTCCAAGCTCAAGTTCCATAACAGATCTGAACTAATGAAGTTTTCCTATAAAATGTCACAGAATGAAGGCTCAGGTCTGGGATCAACTCTGTGGTGTAATTCATGCCCTGGAGTTTCCCCTGCAGGGAGCCGGTCTTCAACAGAGACTCCGTTTTGGATTAGCTTGCCCCACACCTTGGCTTGTGTCCCTCACTCCTACCCCTGAGAGTAACCCACATAAACCACTTGAAGGAGAAACTCTATTTCAGACTCTCCTAGGGAACCTGACCTAAGACGGTAATTTCCACCCAGTGAAATAGTATGATTAGAACCAATTGCAATGACAATAAACCGCTCTTCAAGTTCTGTGCGCGCGTGTGTGTGTGCGTGCCACATGCGTGTGTGAACACATGAAGGGGAGTGCCTCTACACACATGGGCACGAGTGTTCCCTCAATGGCTGTGGTGGCAGTGATGCCAACAGGGCTCTTCCTTCCTCTCCACTGGCCAGATGGTGATCACCGCAGAGGATGAGAACATTTTGAAGACAGGGAGACGGGCCACAGAGGACCCGTGTGTGACTTGTTCCTGCTCTCACACCTTTACTACGTGAGTTGAGAAGTGATACACTGTGTATTCTTCTGCTCTTCATGTTACTCATTCTCCCTCTAACTAATGAACCCTCAAATATTTTTTAAAAACACATTTTGATGAAAGGGGAACAGGTTGTTAATCATGGCCACAAACCACACCTCTCCCCCATCTTTTTAGTCTCCCATTTACACCCATGAGAAGACAGGTATGAGACAGGGCCCCTAAACCCAAGTTCTTCAGTACCACCAGGCACAAGCCTGATGCTGGCTCTACTGATGTCTGGGGAGGACAGATAAAGTGCAGATGTTGTAACTCTATCTATAGAAACTATGTTTACATTAAAAGCAAAGAAATAGTAAATATGATATACATAATCACCTATGTAAATAATACACAAATTGACATACACACATAGAAGTATAGAAAAAGACCAAAAGTATATATTAATATGTATATCAAAAAGTTGTAAGAATTTGTGGTTTGTCTCTTCTGAGTCTTTAAAGTTTTTTACAATAAGGATGAAGCGTATTTTTAATCAGAAAAGCAATGAGATTTTTTTTTACATTTTTTTCTGAGCCATTAGAACAATTCTTCCATATGAAGAACCAAGACGCCACTGGAGTCTCTGATGTGAGTATCTGTGTTCAGGCAAGGGTTCTGGCCCCTCTGCCTTCAGTTTTTTTCATAGGTGACCAACTTCCTGATTTGCCTGAGACAGTTTTGGTTGATGACTGTCATCCTGGAAAAATTATTACTAGCATCTTCTTTCATTCTCAAAAGTATCCTAGTTTTGGATAATATGATAATATCAATCTATATTTTCTTCCACACTTTTCACATGTGAAATGATTTAAACCCCCTCACCCCACATCCAGTGGTTTTCTTAACAACTTATCTGCATTCTAATAGGGGTTTCCCAGCACATTCTACAATGATATGTTTAGAAATCTAAAAAGTGTAAAACCTACCGGCCCTTCAAAAATTTCCTTGTCGTTAAATATGTAGTTGACTTTGGCGTTGCCAGACAGCTTCTCAGCCTGCATCCAAAACCGGACCTGGCCTTTCTCCAAAATTTCAACTGCCAACTCTGATTTAACTGGGACAGCTATGAAAAATAAAAATAAGAGTAGTAGTTATATTGGTAACCATTTGTACTGATACAGATTTTTCCAACAAAGGAAAAACGATGGAAGTGATGATGTAGCATAGCACCTTGCTTCTTTCAGTGAGAGCATTGTAGGGAAAGTTTGATTTTGAGGGACAGTAGAACTGTGTTCTAATCCTGACTGTCATAGATGTCTTAACTATAAAAGTGAGGAAGATGAACTGACCTCCCAGGGTCCTTCAGCTAACCTCTGTGACTCTCTACTGTGGCTTTGGTTAGCTTTATTTAGGGACAATAACAAAGTACGATGAAAAGAGTCTTGAGCTGGCCCCAGTAGTTCAAGGTCAGCTACTAACAAACTGTGATGTGAGGCAGTTCACTTTGCATCTCTGGGCCTCACTTGACTCATAGTAAATGGATGGAATTGAACTGAATGTCCTAATTGACCAGGATATTTTCCTGCTCCAATATTCTAAGATTTAATTACTTCAAAATATTTTGAAAAAGAGTTCAACTTGATTTTTTTTCAACAGTTTAACTCACTTTGGAGGTTTTTAAAAATGAATCTTAAGGGCTTCCCTGGTGGCGCAGTGGTTGAGAGTCCGCCTGCCGATGCAGGGGACACGGGTTTGTGCCCCGGTCCGGGAAGATCCCACATGCCGCGAAGCAGCTGGGCCCGTGAGCCGTGGCCGCTGAGCCTGCGCGTCCGGAGCCTGTGCTCCGCAACGGGAGAGGCCACAACAGTGAGAGGCCCACGTACCGCAAAAAAAAGAATCTTAAGAAAGAATTAATTTTGACTACATATATAAGATGAACCAGCTTGTCATTTAAACCCTATCCATCCCAATGGTATACCTGCTCATTTAAGTTCTTAGATCAAGCAAAATTTTCCAGATGCAAATAAGCAAGTCATTATCAAGAAGCTATATTAAAATATAGCATGGCTTGCTTCACATAGAAAGTAAGGAACCGTGTGATATCTCTGATTTACACCTGTATCGCTTAAGCCATTTGAACATGAGTGAAATTTTTAAAAAGTTGGCTGACATCTCTCAAAGTCTGTTTCTAAATTTCTTGTAACTTGAAAATGTTCTCTACAAAGGCTCCTCCAAGCCAACAGATCTGTATCAGAGGTGGCTCCTGGGCATCCTTTGTGGAACAAGATGGTTGTTTCTCAAAGTTCTGTAGTCCTTCACTTCTGTTAGGGGAAATCACCCTTTGCTTTCTCTCAACTATTCTTAAATATATCTCAAAATTTTAGCTATGCTACATTTTAAATTATAAGCTTTAATTATAAGCTTGGTATAAAGTTGTATGAAATGTACATTAATGTTTTTTGTATTTATACTAAAACTACCCTTTTCAAACTTCAAGGAATGCCTTTCCTTTGCACTATTCCATATTCATTGTGAAACTCAGTTATAGAGTCATTCCATGCAGAGCTGAAAGGAGGCTCAGACATCACCTGCTGAGGGTGTCCCCTGTGAACAGAGAAGGGCCACACCTTGATCAAGGACAGTTATCTACCCCTAAAACCTTGAGCTCCTCACCTGCTGACATGGATATTATCTGCCTCACAAGGCCACCAAGAGTGAATATGGTACCAGAATACACTGAGCCACTGTGAATAATGACCGCTGCTCGAGAAAGGAGTTCTCTTTCTCCCCTGATTTTACTGATGACAAAACTCAGCCCCAGGAAAGCTTAGTAACATATCTGGGTAGCAGAGCTGAGACCAGGGTTGTTCCCTCTATTCTGTGCTCTTATGGTCCTGGCCATCCACTCTGAAGAACACTAGTGGTTTTCCAGTAAGAGCAGATCAGCAACAGACCCCAGGGCAGTGACAGCAGAGGCTAAGTTTTCTCCCTACAGGATGCTCCTGCTTGCTACAAGTTAAGTCTTCAGGGGAATAGAGAGTAGGATCTCTTCCAGAAACATCTGGAAATCTCACTCTAGGGAATCTAATACATGAGTGATGCAGTTACTAAGAAGCTCAGTGTGGCGGCAGTGGGGAGGGGACACACTCCCACGCTCTCCTGGAAGCCTCCAGATCCCTTAATGTTCACGGTCCTCTCTGAGGAATGGGGCCATTGTCTGGGGAGCACTGGCCACCAGGATGCACACACAGAAACAGCCCATGTCCTGTCAGACCACCTGGGCTTATGCCCAGGTACCAGCTGCGTACATCTGGTCTAATTACTTAACCTCTCTGTGCCTCACTTTCTTCATCTCTCAAATTAAATCACCATAGTAGTGACCCTTTTAAGGTCATTGTGGAGTTTGATGACATTCTGTTTAAGCACCCTATAAACAGCATATAATAAATTAATATTTTGGTGACTCTTCCTTCAGTTGTTTAAACAACACCCTACAACCACCAATTGTATGTTATATTTACACCTAAGAGGACATACCAGATAGATATAATTTATGTACACGTGCTTGTGTATGTCTGTACTCATAGAGTATAATATATACAAGTGGGATAATAACCAATGTCTACAAATAAAAAGATGTATTATGCAGGATGTTTTTGTTTCTGTTTTTTTTTTTAGGTGAGAAGTGTATTTATTTAGAGAGATACACATTCCGTAGACAGAATGTGGTCCATCTCAAAAGGCGAGAGGCCTGCAGGATGTTGCTGATACTGAAGTATATCTCCCACCATCCTCCCCATATACCTGGAATTTTAGATACACACACACACACACACACACACACACACACACACAGACATATATATTCAAATAAACTGCCTCTCTACACTGCAATTTAGTATCACTACTGGCAACACAGACTAGGTTATTTTCTATTTTTAGCTTTAGATATTTTTATTTTTTCCTTCTGCTCAGCCCTAAATCTCCTTAGGCTCTTTTCTCTGGCAGCTAATTTGCTCCAGCAAAATATCTGGTATTTGTAGGTTTAAGGCATATGTTTAGTGGTTTTCAAAATATTTTTGAACACAGGAGAGTTTACTGTGCCAAGGGATAAAGGAACAGCACACTCTTTATTATACTCTGTAAGAGACGAGACCAGTTAAGACCTTACAAAATCTCAAGAAAATGGCTTATGTGTCAACATATACTAAAAGGAAGTGGGTATAAATTGAGAAATTGGATATGCTGCTTTGACCCTATCATCAGATCTCTGAAAATATTCATGCAGTGACCTGGCTGATCCAACAGTGGTTGGGGAGAGAAAAGCACTGGAGCTGTGATACTTTGAATATTGCTTCAACGGGTTCACGGGAGCTACCTCCGGTTGGGAGAGTCATACCTGCACATCAGAGTTTTGAACACATTTTTGGGTTCTCTCTGTGCTGACGCAAATGCCACACCTGATCTCTAATAGCAGGGCACCTGAGTTGGCTGCTACCGCTTCTCCTAGAACCAACAACTAAAGTGATTATGCTCATGCAGAACGAAATATCTCAGCATAAATGACAGTGACAGCGGGCAATTACTACTGGCAAGTCCATACGATCATGGAACTTCAGGGAGGCTGGGCACCTCCAATTCAACAGTAACACCCCAACTTCTCTCATCTCCATCCTTTAAGCTAGATGTAAATGTGTTTGGACCAGCTGTTGCCTAGACACTTTGTCAATGTGTACTGTCTGACTAGATTAGGTTAGCAGGTGCTGCTGTTTCTGTTTCACGTTGTAGACAGTGCGAGCATTCACAGGCTCCAGCTGTGCTCGGCACGGTGACCCTCTCCTCCACTCCCCTCTTCATGGCGCTGGGAACATGAAGGGAGGACATCAGTGTGACTGGCAGACAGCTCTTCTGCAAGTGGGTTTTTCTAGGTCACTCTTCTGTTTCAATTAACATTTACATTTTCCCTGAAGAGTTCAGGATTAACCAACGCCCTGTTGATTGTCTCTCACAGCCCCTCTATGTCGTGGGTGCTGTGAACAATTACAACAGCCGTTCCTGGAAAAGAAACCAGGCAATGGGGAAATTGGGATGAGGTGCTCAGGTTCACAGAGTACAGAAGAAGGACAGTCCAGGCCAAACCTCTGCCTTCCATACAATTTTAAAAAGAATAACTTTTAAGATACTATTCTTGGTGTAACTTTTCCAGTTTGATGGTGAATAAGCTTACAGAGGAGAAACAGTTCTCCCCTAGAATTCAGAAAGCCTGCTTTCTGCATTCACACTCCACAGGCACCCCACTGTGCTTTGTTGAATAAAGTTGGTTTTGAGAACATTCCAGCTGAGGCCAATAGTCACCAACACCCAGCCTCACCATCAAACATGCATTCCTTGGGAATGTGAGAGAGGTCAGACAACTAGTTTTAAGCAGTGTTTATTTTTTAATCACAGCTCTGCTGAGAATTTCAGGAAAGCTGTAGACCTTTGCCCTAGAAAAATGCACATCTATAAACACACAATGTTTTGCCTATAGTTTGGGGTCAGGGTATAGTTCCCTGGGTTCCTGAAACTCCTGTATTAGTGAAGAAGTTATATTTTAGGGATTAAGGAATGAAAAAAATTCCTGATTTAAAAGAATGAGTGATGCTATCACTCTTTGTTTTTTCAAACTCTAAGGTGTAACTTTCTGGATGCTTCACTGCTTTGGCCAGTGGGTACCAATGGGCAAGAGATCCTATCAGGCCAGTGGAACTTTCTGAGTATCGTTTCAGACTTCTTTCTCTTCTCTTAGGTGTCAACTCTGGAATTTAATCTTTTATGTAGAAGGTGCTTCATTGAAGGGTTTTTAGATAGTTCATAGGGATTCTTTTTCTGATCAAGGCATCTTTACCTTATTTTCCAGGAGTTTAAAATGTTAGGTACTGTCTTTATTTAGAGGTATGGTTCTTCTATTAAATGTTAACATTAAATTGCTTAGGAAGAGATCAGTTCGCCTAAAAGACATACAAATTAATGTATCCAGGAGATGTGTGTGTGTGTGTGTGCGTGTGTGTGTATAAAGTTCCAAAATATGTAGGCAAAAGGTGAAGAATGTAATTGGTCAGCTGTTACACCTATGTAACCCGATAGTGCTCTATGTAACAGAGCATGGGATGTATCTTCTACGTTAGTGTTCTTTGTATCTCTAGAGAACAATGACAAAGACAAAGGCAGCCCTTCGGAAAGTGCATCTGCAGCTATGCTCCATTATATGTTCTCAAGAGCCCCTTCTCTTGATCCTGTCAGAAGTGTGTAGTGGGATGGCTAAACTCTGTGAATGTATTGTGGACACTTACTTGGGAACTTGTGTTCTTGGCTGAGAGCAAGTAAACGTTTCAATTCTGTAGGGAGAAAAAGAGAACAATTAGAGCTTGAACTACTAAAACAAAAGTCACTTGATCCTTGAGAATCACTGAGAAATCAAAGCAGACTCGTGAATGAACTGATTTTTCACTTACCTTCCTCATCTATCAAGTAGCTTGATGCTATTCCATCAGTGTCTGTTACATCGCAGGAGTAGATGCCCAAGTCTTCCATCCCGAGGTCTTTGAAGGTCATTTTCGTCCTTCAGAACAGAATAATTTTATAAGAAGAGAGGCCGTGTGGGGTCTGAGGGCCTGCACCCTGTCGGTCTCTACTGCTGGTCTCTAGGCATTTGCACGTCCGCTCCCTTCACGTGGAGCACTTGTTCTGTCCCCCTTGCTGACCTAAAGCCCACTCATTCTTGCTGCTTCTGGGAAGACTTTCCTGACCTCCTCCTTTGGGCTGATGGTGACGGGAGGGGGAGCTGGTACAAATCTCCCATCCCCAAGCTATGATGCGTATCGATGCACATCCCAAATAAAGATATTTTTAGCTGATCAACAACCCTTGCTGGGCAGCCTGAAATTTTTCTTCTTCACAGGGCAGAACCTCCTGATGCCTCTCTTATGTCAACCCTGCACTTCCTGTCTTGGAGGTTATCACACGGCATCAGTATTGCCTAGTTCATTAACTATATACCTCCACTGAATGCCTTTTGGGACGAGATCTGTTTTGTTCACTGTTGTGTCCTCCGGCCTCCATACCTTGTCTAGCATATAATATGTGCCTAATAAATACTTGTGGAATGAATGAATGAATGGGTCAGTGGTCTAGTTCTCTTTGTTTTCTAACTTTGGTGAGTCACATTGCTGGTCAGGGACTAAGATCACCCAAACATTTATAGGTTAATCAAGGAAAAAAAATTATAGTTTGATTGTCTTTCCTTTGACCAAAATTATGTTTCACTTCAAGGACCTTACAGCATAGTTACAGCAGAACGTCTTTTAATTATTAAATATATTCAGTATTTCCTTGCAGTTTTCCAACAAAATTACTATTTCTTTCTTTTATTTTTGAGCTATATTGGGCTTTTGTAATAGAAATAATACTTAGGAATATTTTGCTTTACTAAATATAATCCAATCTGGTTGGCACTATAAAGATATGAAGCTTGATAAGTAAGGTGAAATAAAAAGAAATCTTGAGGCTGAAAGGAAGTAACAGATCATAAAATTAATCTCCTTCACTCTCTGCTATTTTACAGAAAAAGAAATCCAAGGTCCATGTAATTAAAAGCTGCCCCAGGTCACACAGCCGGCTCCGGGTAGAGCTGGGACTAGAGCTCATCTCTCCTGTGCTTCCCATACAGAGTTCTTTCCAGTACAGTATTGTGTCACTCACAAGTGGTGGTGAAAAAGCAGAACAGATTATACCCAATCCATTGAATTTACCATAACTTGAATCAGCAAGTTCTTCCTTAACCCCTCTCCATAAGTATCCTCACTATTACTTAAGATTTCAAAATTCTGTAGAATAATGAGAATCATCTTTGAAGTTCACTTTTATGCCAATTAAAGCTTTTCTTACATCATAAACGATGCCAACTAAAAACTGCTGCTCGCCATCTGCTTCTACAAGGATGAAGTCATTAGCCACTGACCTTCAACACACCCTGAAAGGAGCTCAGGGTGGAGATCAGGAATGAGGCACTCTGTACTCTGGAAAAACTGGCAGAACAGGCCTTCAGATAGTTAGGTATTTTTCAGGAGAAGATTTTATGAGCCCAATTTCTTGTATCTTCTCATATCTAGAAAAGCACTAAAATCATTGATGGAGACATCGGCTCCTTGTGACTAGCAGCAAGCTTCTGCCAAAATGTGTGCTTTGATTGCACGTTTCCCCCTTCACCAAAATCACTTCTATACTGACTTTCCTCCTTACCTTTTCGGAGCAGTTCCTCAGAGCTGTCTGAGATGCTGTCTCCTGGGCTATTGTCCTCATTTTGCCCCAAATAAAACTTAGGTCATAACTCTCACATTGCGCTTTTTTTTTTCAGTTGACAGTGAGATACATATGAGAAAATACTTTAAATGGACTAATGTGAAAAGTATTCTATAAGGATTGTTATTTTTTAAGGTTTATACTGGTTATGACTTTTTACATTTCCAGTTATAAAATATTTGTGATTTCATTCTCTTATTTGAAATGGAAAGCGTACTTCATCCTCCTTTCATGAAAAGGAGACCCGGAGTTAGGATTGAAACGGAGCGTACTTGTTGCCTTTGCTTTCAACCTCTAATCTTGGAGACTCCTCTGTGGGGACATAATCTTTGGACCAGGTGAACTCAGAATTTGGAGCCATCTGATCACATTCGAAGTTCAAGGAAATGACTCCATCATCATCCACATTTACAACAACTTCTTTGGTTCCTAGAAGATCAAAAACAAGGCACTGATAGTTCCTGGTAGAAGTCAATCACGTAAGAATTCCTTACCTTGGGATCCCTTACTGTAGCCTTAAAGCAGGGCCTTGAGCCTGTGCAAGCAAAAAGCCCCAACTGCTCGCTGCAACTGACAATCCTGCTACAATCCAACTTTTGTGTTGTGACAGAATTAAATGAATGTACCACGTTTCTTAGGTAGTGCTAACACCATGGACAGTACTGTTTGTTCAGGGCTGAAGAAAATTGGTTGACGTGACCCTTGGGACAGTTACTGGAGTATGTTGACCATAATAAGAAGGACAAGGCAGCCTTGGGAGAAAGGAAAGTTGAATGGTCCTTATCAGGGCCTAATTCATGACTTTTGCTTCAATATTACCCATATCTAACTAGTCATCAAGAAAGGATAGATAAGAGATAAAGAAACCAAAGGGAAATTGAAGGGGACAAAGTAGAGGTAGTAAGAACTGCCTATATTCACATGTTCAAAGTTTGTAAATCATTTAAGAATGAAAAAAAAACTCCATGGAAACAAATTCTGCTGATCAGGTAATCATAAATTAATCTAAAGATGCCATTCTAGATTAGAACAATAGAAACCTAGAAATGACTGTTATTGAACTTTATGGAAATGAATTTCAAGAGATTCAAATGTTTCAAGATTAGTTTTTGGATTTTAAAAGAAAACAATAAGTTAATGTTTTGAGGGATTTTTTTTGAGGGTTATAATAAATTACATCTGCATTCAATATAGCAATTCAGAGTGTGTATAGCATATAAAATGTTCACATCTCTGCCTAAATCCAATTTAAAAGATAAAATGCTCTTCTCAAATTGCCATTCATTCAATTACCAGTCTACACTTAGTTTGTTTCCATACATTAGGAAAAATATATTTAATTTCAGAAAGGTATAGTTTTATTTTTTTTTAAGTATAAAAAGAAATCTTTCAGTAGATACTTCCCAAGTGATGAAAGATTTTCTCTTCTAGATTGCATCATTCAATAAAACTTGTCAGGGGAAAAACAATTGCAAGACTCCTCCCAGGCGAAGGGCAAAACAAAACGAGTGCCTAAAGAGTGATTGGTGACATTAGGATGTTGGTTCCTAAGCCTGGCAGTTGGTCTAATTTGTGTCCTTATTGATAGTAGTGTGTGCTTCAACTATAAACCTCCAAAAAGTGATTTTTAACACATAGAAAACTTAGAGAAGACTAATTCTAGGAGATTTTTTAAAATTACTTTTTAAAAAATAAAGGGTTATTTTCACATTTGGCTATATAGATAAACAGAAATAAAGATCAATTAAAGATTTAATTTTTCCTAAGTGAAATGTCCCCCATGTATTACTTTTAAGGGTTGTGTCTACTCCATTGGAAGTCACAGACCATGTTTTATGTCTATTCCCAGTAACACATGACTAATCCTTACATTAGGATTAATGTATAACATTGTTGTATAACAAATAACGAACAAGTTACTTAAGAAAAGACTGACACCTAAGAATGCTGAGGTTTAGATGGTATTATAATACACAGCATAACTGAATCACAGAGAGTATAAATGGAAAATTTTCTGAATATCTGTATTGTTATAAAGAGGAAAGGAGAAGTAATGAAGTTGACTAAACCTTTCTTGCTATTTACATAATATCTATTTTGGAGGCATGACAGATTGTTCATATTAATCATTCATTGGTTTATTTGTAATCTCTTTAAAAAGGAAGTGAATCATCCATATGCCTGCTGTTTATTATGTTGGAGGTATGACTTAAGTTTACAGCAGAAAAAAATATTGCTTAGCTTAAGAGTCTTGATTTTTATTAAAGTGAAAGATTTGACGTTTCTACAAAGGAGCCATAAAACGGAAAGCATGTGAACAATATAATTAGCTTGGCTTTTCTCTCAATTACATGGATAACCTTTGTACCGTAACACTTCACTCATTTGGAATCTTGCCCAAGACCAAGAAGTAATGAAAACAAGTCTCTAAGAGCCAGTGCTGATGTGACAAAGTCCATGCACTAGCATTCTTGAACACTCACTGGTGAATTCCACAGACCGTCACTTGGAATCTCTACTTAGCTTGAGATGATTCTAACAAGCTTAGCTGGTCAGTTTCTCTCAGTAGATTGAACCCCCAAAAGAGAGGAAAGTAAGAAGCTACTATCATCAGGAAAATGACAGCAGGAGAGGAAGCAGAAAACTAAAAAGCAGGCACAAAGACATTATTTAGTAGAGGGACAAACAGCTCCTCACGCCGTAAGACGTCACTATATTGTAACACTGGGCAATAAATAAGGTGGATACTTATGGCTCTGAGTCATTCAGAAAAAGGTAAATGAGATTAAGTATATTGCATCCAAGAAGTATGAAAGGTAGGTACTGAAATGTGTAATCTATTTTACGAGAATTTTCATCAAAGAATGAAATTTTAAATAATTGATGCTCTAGCAGTAAATTCTCAGGTAAATGGAACTACTGGGTATTTAAAACAATACCTTTTTCAGGTTTCTGAATGACCAGATTTGGTCCCAAACCCATACAACTTAGAGAATAGAAAAACCCTGCTTAGTTGTTGTCTCAATTGCCTCAGCTATTAAGAGAAGGATATAGAGCTGCCTCACTGAATTATTCTGGGCAATTAATTTTTGTAAAGTACTTGGAGATCTTTTGTGACAGTATGAAATGAAACAAAAGATGTTATTTTTAAGTCCCAGGCAATATGTGTGTTTCCACTTTAACCTATGAGTTTTACATTATTACTTTGTAGCTGGGTTCAATAATTTATACTTTTAGAAAACAACATGGTATTTTTTGAAAGTCTTAGATCAAAATTTGTGATTTGAAATTAAGTAATTGCCTGGAGGGGCAAAATAAAAAGTAGGGATTAGATGTAAAGTCAACTAGTATCTGAGTGTGCTTATCTGTGCAGCTTTTCTTGATTAATCATATCAAATCAGGACATGGTAGACAATACCTGTAGTGGACAAAAGAGAGGCATGAACATTTCCTCAGTTTATGCTCACATAATTGTGGCTATGATGGGTGCTATTTGTTGATTTATTTAAATAAAGGGAAAAAAAATTAAAACTCTCTTCCATACTTCTGTTTTAAAAATCAAATACTCATTAAGATGAGTATTTGATTAATTTTCAGTTTTCAAAAAGTTGCACTGGTTGTTTATTTTATCAAGAACAGGGTTACATTCTACAAGGGCAGGGCTTTTGTCTTTCATATTTTCCATACATATTTACACATGCCAGGCACTGGACTGAAAAAACAGATTTAAATGAGAAATGTCAGTTTAGAATTGCAATGTTTATTTTATTGGAACTAGTCTTATTAAAGCTTAAGCATAACACCAATATTTTGATAAACAGACAAGATAAAAAAAAAACCAACAAAGAAAACATTCTAGTCGCAGTGGGTTTCCTACTTATGCTCAGAATTTAAAGCTTGATCTCTTTCCTGAGAAACAGTGATGCTGTCAACTGGCTGAAAGTGTCACTCTGAAAGTGATCATAATCACAAGATTTTGAAAAGTAAAATTTACTGAAAATAATTGAAATACTAGTTTTCTAGGCATATTTCTTACACTCCACAAAAATTCTCTTTAGAAAATAATGTTTAGTCAAAATAACTTACTATTACAAAGAAAGAACACAGTTTCAACTGTATAAATATAAAACAAGGTTATTGTCTTAAAATGATTATGGCAACAAGTTACAGCTTGTTCCCTATTTGTCACATGAATTACAATGCTAATGCTCTCATACTCTTTCAACATGGCTTTTGAAATTCAAAGCCTTCTGTTACTGTTCAGCTTTAATTAATTGGTTAACATAGTTCTTTGAATAAAAGTGTTTTTAGAGAGTGACTTAGTAGACCAAGTATTTTATAATAATACCTATAATGGGAAATGGAATTGAAGTTGCCTTGGAAAAAAGGTAGACTCTTCCTGCATTCTGGGTTTATATATAGAGGAAGTCATTTTTGGAAAATACATAGATTCATAGATTCCTCTCTGTGTAATAAAGAAGGTAATTATGTTAATCTGGAAAGGACATTTTTTTCCACATATTAAAATCTAAGAGGAATTAATAGTGGCGTTCCTTAAATGAAGGGATCCTGGATACATCATGGGCAAAAAATTCTAGTGAGATTTTACAAACGATACATGACATTGAAATGGATGATTCTTTTTATAAGTGCTCTAGGAACACCAAGAGCAATGTAACGGCAGCATTTCTAAGAGGCCCCAGGCTAGTCCACAACTACACCTGTGGAGATTAACCTGGTGCAGCGTCAGAGTGAAAGAGGTGCAGCTACAACACCCTCAAATTTTCTTTGTAGAATGTCCCATGGCCTGAGTTTCTGCCAAGCACTGAGCTGCTGTCAATCCATGGTTGAACTCATAAATGTCTAAAGAGACACATTCACTAAATTTGACTAAAACATGAGCAGAATGGTTCCGATATTTAACAGGCAGGCAGCAAGTTTGATGTTCTGCTGTCAAAGTAATGGAATCCCTATGGATATTCTCATCTAGATGAAAGGCCATCTCACTTTCCCGCAGAGTTGAGCTGGGAAAGTGGACCAAAGTTTGTCAGGACTTAGATTTTTCTCAAAAACAACCTTTGAATCTTTTCAAGAATATGAAGAATTCAGTTAAGAGCAGAGGAGATTTGGCTATAGAAAATGAAGGAGATAATTCTGGTCTGAAAAGGAATTAAGAAGAGTTGTCTCTAGTCAGCTGCCCCAACCCTAAACAAATCCTTAATGAGGACATAGAGGAATACTGGATTGCGTGGAATGGCATTTTAATAGTCCCTCCAGGCTTGCCACTACCCCCAGTAAGTGAATGGGTTAAAGTACGGCCCAGGGCTAAAATGAACTTTTGGGAAATAAACTCCAGCCCATAATAATAAAACTCCAGCAAATAATGATTTTAAAAAGAGATAAAATTTAAAAGTGGGAATTCATCTTCTCACACATTTCATAATCTTATGTGAGAATTTTCTCATATAATTTAGTCTTTTATATCTGCATTAATAGGACACTTTTATAAGCTTTATTCTTTGTCCTTCTCCATGGTGTGCGTGAGTGTGTGTGTGTGTGTGTGTGTGTGTGTGTGTGTGTGTGGTGTTTAAAAAAACTGGAGAGTGGGACAGAACAGAAGCAGACAGAAATGAACAAATGTAATTGGCTGCATGTAACGCTGAGGTCCCCTATGTGGAAGACAGGACCGCTGGCTGACCCACCAGCGGTCCTGGTGCTACATCAGGGCCTCCACTGGACCTCTCCCAACTCACCCTTCATAACCAGGGCGTTCATTATGAGACACTAGGGTTAGGTTTCCACGCTGTGGCTGCAAAACAGAGTCACACTCTCTCGCCAAAACATGGTAGCCATTCATTATTTTTTTCATCTATAAACCAGGTACTAGGCTATCGACATATAGAGAGAAGACAAAGTTTCTATTTTGAAGGAGCCCACAATCTAATGCACAGTTCACAAACCTTGAATTGCATAATTGAATTACCCAAGGAGTTAAACAAACAAACAAAAATGAACCTATGCCCAGGGTCAGTCCTGGAGACTCTGATTTAATTGGTCTGGAGTAGTCTAGAATGGAGTCAGAATTTTCAAAAAGTTCCTGGCATGATTCTAATGCAATGTACTGTCAAGGTTGAAAACTACTTTGCTAATGGGTGAAAGAGAGCAGATAGTGAGCAAATATAAGTGAAGTTTTCTAAATTAGCCAGTTGAGCTAATCTTTAATAGTCAGCCTGGCTTCCTGCTTCAGAAGCCTTCAAAGCTCCATCTCAAGGCCACTGAGCCTTCTCAGCCCTACCAGGTTCTATAACCTATCAATTTTCAGAAACTGGGATTGGTTAGTAGGTTGTCAACTCAATCCCAGCTCATTATTCCTTCTGGAGCTCCGTTCTTCTCACCTGCCTTGCTCTTGGTGAGAAGTCCTAACTTCCAATAACTCAGTTCCTGCCCGGGACGCTGCCTGGGTCTGGGTTCTCCTGCCCCTCACCTCAGTTCTCCTGCCTGCCGCTGGGTCTCTGGTAAGAACACCTGCAGCCTGTTCTGCCAGTTATTCGTTGCCCTCCAGATCACCTGCCACACCTTGGCAGGTCTCTCTCTTGCCTCCCGTCTGATCTGGTTCACTTTGTCTCCACCTACAGCCCAGACCTGATACAATCAACATAGATACTGTTTGAAAAATATCAAATATCAAGACTAGAAGTGCCTCTCAGGTACCAACAAACCTACTCTAAGTATTTTCCAGCTTATTCTTTTTACAGGCTTGTTTAGCTACTAGATTTCTTGGTAAGGCACAGCACACTTAGTCCATTTTGATCCTCATTACCAACACCATCAGATTTTGCAGTAGTGGCTGAGCTATATCCGCTGGCATTTTCGTCAACTTCAAAGGGAGACCATTCACCCTACCAACCCCAGTGGATTAGGTTAACTTTTAACTGGAATTCAAATTGCACTTGAGGTATCTTGTTAGGTGTATTTGAGGTTTGCTGTTACATGATAAGCTTTATTCTCTATCTGAAATTTTAGTAATGTGTTCCAAAAGGAGTTGTTCTTCTGAAATAGCAATCCAAGTTTCACGTTCCAAACCTTGAAACTGATAACAGATCCCATCCCACCCCCAACCCCGGCCCCAAACATTTTAGCATAAAATAAATACATGGTTAAAAGTAATATATTGGTATTTAATAAAGTTAATAAATACAGACAACCTTAGGCTACATACAAGTTTTTACAGGGATTTTTGAAGCCTTAACACCTGTTTATAGCCTATTCATCTATGGGAAATATTTTGTGAACCTCTAAGCTCTCATCATGCCGTGCTGTAAACTGTTTTTCCACTAGCTCATAAGCCCAGTGGGCGGTGACAATGTCACATTACTCTACTTGTAGTGCCCACACAGCACCTGGCATGAAGCAGGTGTTCAGGAAACACATAGTGCAGGAATGAATATGTCTGTTGCATATGGAACCAGCCTCAGTGTCCTGGGTTTGGGCTCCTTCGTGGCGATGCTTCAAGTCAAGCATCTTGACTCTGTGCCTCCCAGGATTTTTTCCCAGGCTTGAGCCAGTGGTTCCTGAGCGGGTTAGTCTGCTGCTGTTCAGTCTGCAGCTGCTGTTAGTAGTTATATTCTGGGAATGGAATGGCCACAGAATGACTTTGGGCGCCTTGTTCCAAACGAGTGAAACAAAACTCTCCCCCAGGAGCTCACCAGCAGACTCCTTTCTGATGGTAAAGTTTCCACTAACATCCTGACTGGCCACCTGCCATTCCAAGGGTTATTGATGAGAAAACAGGAAATCAATTTAAGCTTTCTTTAGTCAATCAGATTAGGGTTCCACTGCTTAAAGGGTGCTTTTAACCTATCAATGACTAGATAGTTTATTTGTGTAATAATCTAAATGTTCTTACAAGGGCAGGCTCACAGTTGGGCTCTTCTGCATGTCTATTGGCACCCTATATATCTGCACAGTTGGCACCTGAAGGGTCTGATTTCTATAGGAATGTGTGTCCTCATGTCTTCATGTGTCACCTTTTACCTGGCATTTGGGCTCCTAGCATTTTTCTATTTTCTCATGAAGTTTTGCAAAGAGTACTTATATGAGGTATGGCACTCTATCCAGACACACCTACCACACTTTGGTACAAGAAGGTCACTTCTGTCGTACCCGGTGCTAGAGGGTAGTTACAGGAGTAGATGAAAGCAGTTTATGAAGTAATAGGATGAAAGGGGCAGGTACTTCCTCAAAGGATACATTAGATATTCTTTTCAAGCAGCATGAAGTGAGAGCAGAGTTTTCTATGTTTACATTCTTTTCTCATCCTAAAAACAAATATTACATTATATATCTGCTCTTTATTTCAGTCTGAAAATAGGAATGGATTAAAGTGAGAGTGCTTGGACTAGAATGAATATAAACTTAAAATAACTGGTTAATACTTTTTTTTATCCTCTTTCATTTCCAGTGATTTCTTTCATGTAACTTTAATGAGCTGAAATTTATAACTTTGAAAAGGAGATTAAATGACAAAATAAGTATTATATAATGATCTGAAACTACTTGCACAGTGAACACTATAAACTTTGTTCACATAACAAAGGGAAAGACTGTCTTTCCTAGTCCAATCATGGCATCTTGAAACTGGGAAGTGAGGCTGCCTCAACTCTACAGATCATTCAACTAGGACCGCTGTTAGTTTAATCCAGGGGTCAGCAAACTATGGCTTGTGGGCTAAATCTGGCCCATTGCCTCTTTTCATACGGCCTGCAAGCTAAGAATGGTTTTTACGTTTTTAAACAGCTTTTAAAAATAAAAAGAAGAGGGCTTCCCTGGTGGCGCAGTGGTTGAGAGTCCGCCTGCCGATGCAGGGGACATGGGTTCGTGCCCCGGTCCGGGAAGATCCCACATGCCGTGGAGCGGCTGGGCCCGTGAGCCGTGGCCGCTGAGCCTGTGCGTCCAGAGCCTGTGCTCCGCAGCGGGAGAGGCCACAGCAGTGAGAGGCCCGTGTACCGCAAAAATAAATAAATAAATTAAAAATAAATAAAAAGAAGATTAATATTTCAAGACCTGAAAACTAGTTATAATTCAAATTTCATAATGCATGTAATGTATCATATTACATAATGCATATATCAAGCACAATAAAGTTTTATTGGCACACAGCCATGTTCACTAATTTATGTATTGTCTGTGGTTGCTTTTGTGCCACAGCAGAGCTGGGGATTGTTACAGGGACCATATAACCATAGAGTTGAAAATATTTACTATCTGGCCCTTCACGGAAAAAGTTTTCTGTCCTCTGGTTTAATTTAGTAGCTACAATTATATAAATCCTACTTTTGTTTAAGGATCATGCTTGCTACCTGGGCTCTTCCAGCTTCCTCTGTGATGGGAAAATATTCTTGTGGGAATTAATGGCCATAGTATAATAGGAATAACGTCCCAGGAATGTATGCTTTAAACAGTTGGTCCAGGAAGCATAATTTGATCAAGAACTTCCCTGTTTTTAAGTATGAACCAGAGTAGCCCTGGACCACTACAAACGTGGCTCACCCCTGCCCTAAGGTCCTGTGATGGGGTAAATGATTGTCATGTCCTAAGCTCATTCTTATCAATCATTCGGCTAGCATACAGTGATGATTTTGAAAATGAGGAAAAGCATAGAAGTAAGGTTGAATGTTACTTTGGTATCTTACACAGATGAGATTAACGAAAAAGTAAAAGCCTACCTGGACGGGTTTCTGCCACAACAGGCCCAGCAAGGTCAGACGGCTTCCCGACACCTGCCTGGTTTACGGCTCGGACTCGGAACACATAGCTGACGCCCTCTTTGAGGCCTTGCACCTGGAAGAAGCAGGTATAGAAGTGATGGGTGCTTTGTGTCATTTGAACAGAAGGGCCCTTCCTCTGTGGTGGCAATTCAATTATACAGCACAAAGGGCACAGGACTTGGGTTCTGAACTTCATTCTGTCAAAGACTGTGTGTGGCTTCAGCTAAGACTTTCTTCTCTCTGGACCATGTGTAAGTAGAGATTTCCAAGATCCCTTGAAACTCAGATGCTGTTTCTTTTTTAGATAATTTAATGGCCACCAGCATCAGAAACAGAAGATTAATACAGGTATGCTTTAAAGGAGTCAGCCACCTTATTCTTTGGTCAAAAGACAAATTACAAAGTGCTCAGGAGAGCTTATATGCTGCCCTTTTTTCCCTGATCCTTTTGAGACATTCCATGAATAATTTCAGATAAAATTTCTGACAAGAGAGGGGAATTACAAGCACAGATCACAGATCATGGATCACTTTCCATTTAAAAGCATGTTAAAGCACTAAAACAAAAACAAACAAAAATTGTCCCTATAAATATAATACAGCTATTTCTCACTAAACAGACAAGCAGGGACTTCCCCGGTGGCACAGTGGTTGGGAATCCGCCTGCCAATGCAGGGGACGCGAGTTTGAGCCCTGGTCCGGGAGGATCCCACATGCCATGGAGCAACTGAGCCCGTGCTCCACAACTACTGAGCCTGCACTCTGGAGCCCACAAGCCACAACTACTGAGCCTGCATGCCACAACTACTGAAGCCCATGCGCCTAGAGCCCATGCTCTGCAACAAGAGAAGCCACCACAATGAGAAGCCTGCGCACTGCAATGAAGAGTAGCCCCCGCTCGCTGCAACTAGAGAAAGCCCACGCGCACCAATGAAGACCCAACGCAACCAAAAATAAATACATAAATAAATTTTTTAAAACGATAAAATCTTAATAAATAAATAAACAGACAAGCAATTAACATGATTGTGAATTTTAGTAATTTGTGAATAGTCAAATATATTCAAATTCCAAATCCTCACATTTTCAATCGTCAAGATGTTTTCTGAGGACCTATATTATATGTGTGCCACCAAGCTAGGGTTACAAGAGCATAAGAGAAGTAAAAAACATATATAATATGTTTTTATACAACAGTCCCACTTCATAATTTTTTGTGACTTTCTTTGGGTTCAGCACAGTCTCATTAGTATTACAAATACTGTCAATATTTTACAAAAATTATCTTTTCCTTTTTAGAACATGTGACTTTTAAAAGCTATATGTATTTTAAGAAGGAGTTTATTACACACAAAGGGCACAATTTTTTCCCATAGTGTTGTGATGGAGATTAACAGCCAAAATGGGATTTAAATCAAACAAAGCTAGAATATACTTATTCAACTAAGCGAAGTGTTTGTGACCATGTATTTAGATGAGCTATGTATTAAATTGTTGGGTTTTTAATCTAATTATTTAATTGTATTGTGTTTATGGTAACAGAATGTCACTACCTATATAGTGATAGCTTTCACTGGAGCTAATGGATTTTTGAAATGAATTTTAATCCGTAAATGAATTTAGGCACAGGCTAAATGCATAAGAGTTTGATGTATTTAAATTCTACACTTAGAAATAATGCCAGGCAACTGTGGATCTACAGAAAGGAACAGAAACATTTCCTTGTCGTGATAAAAACAGACCAGTTGCCAGGTACCTGCCACATCTGCACCTGCCACTTAGGTAATATGTGGCTGTGAGTCAGATTTCTGCCAACACGGCACAGGAAGCGAATCCACTTCCTAGTGTCTAGTCACTGAGGTGACAGGCACACCCCTCCACTCTTCCTTCACCGCAGGGGCAATGACTGCTGGCTTAAAGCACTAGAGATGCATAATCTATATCCCCCACCCCTTCCAATTATTCAGTCCCTCTCACCACATTGTCTCAGCAGATTGTAATTACCAATCAAGAAGGAAGCATGAGCTCTGTTGGTGAAACCTTTTGGTGGATAGTAACGCATCTTTCACTCTCTAGGAACCCCTAGACACTCAGTGCTAATGTGAATGGGGGTGCTTCTGGCAGAAACCGGTTAGGCCATTATGTTGCAGTGCCACGGTGCTAAAATCTCCTGTTCCTGGAGCTATATGTCCTTTCCTCACTTAAATTTGACAGATTAAACATGCACACTTTTCCTCCATTTCAGGGCTGAAACTTTTCTGAATATGAAACATCTGGAAAAGTGACTCCACATCAAAATGGGTATGGGGACTATAGGACATCTCTACTTTTCTTCTTTATGCCTTTACTGCTTGAATTTGTCATCATAAGCATGCATCTGTTTTATAATCAGAAAAATCAGTAATTCTATTTTTGCTTTAAAAATTGTGGCCAAACTCTAAGGTCATTTCCTTACAGAAAGTTCGTCTCCTGGTTTGTGAGGGGCACTCAACCTCAGTCTCTCTCTTTCCCCTAAATTTCCCTTTCTTCTTCTTTTTTAAAAAAATGAGTGACATTAACCATTCTTTGATGTGTTTAAACTCCATTATTTTCTCTTCCTACTCATTTTTCCTGGGCTCTTGGTCCCCTTTGCTTGTCTTCTCACTCTCACTTGGTTTCCCGTGAGTCGGGCTCCTGGGATCCTGTGCTATGGCAGATGGAGGATTTGGAAGTCATGCTGGCCATAAGCACACACCACCATCATCTAGGATGTGTCCGACCTTTGTTTTACACTAGCCCTTGGGGATGTCTTTGTATCTAGAGGCCTCCTGACTTCTCTGGACAGCCAAACAGCACCCTAGGCTCCAGACCTTCCTTGACCTTTTCTCTTCCCCACGAAATGTGACCTTCCTTATCTCCTCGTGGTATTGTAAGGGGCTGGAGAGCTTACTGGCACATGGGAAGCTGAGTTAATGGCATGTTGGATATAATGGTTTAAGGGTCATCTCTCCTGGAGGGTACATTTACATCTTTTTATAGGGACCCCAGAGAGTGGCTGCCCTAACCCCAGAGAGTGGCTGACAAATGGTATGGACTTTAGTGGCAGGTTGACAAGAGAAATCTCTTAAACCAGGTATACTCTGAAAATCCTCCAAGGCCCACGCCCTGGGTGGTGGCATATTCTGCCAACAGATAAGACTGCACACTGAATGCACTGTGAAGCTTCCTGTTTGACTGTGGTCATACAGTCACACTTCATTGTACGTAACAAGAACTGGAGTCATATTCCCCACAGTTTCTGAGGCCTTGTGGCATCAGGGTCTCCAGATGCCACTGCTGACAATAGGGGGAAACATTCTTTTGAGATTTCTATTTGGTACTAGTGAGAGTCAGTGGCTAGAGCAGAACAGTCTCTGGCAGATAGAGTTAGAAACTGGTTCAGTTGGAACACTCTAGAGGAACCTGGAAGGCAGTGACATGGAGAAGGGTGAGAACAAGGTCAAGAGTTGAGGCAACTCATTCCTCTGGTCCCTGAGAGCTCACGTGAGCACAGGGGTGAGGGGGCAGGGGAGGTAAGGCCGACCACGACTCAAAAGGATCAGCAGTTAAAGGCTTACAGGCATGAACTCTATGAAAATAACACCCTCAAATCAAAAACCACCAGCAAAAAAATTCGAGGTAGGAATGAGAAAGTCACCTTTTGGAGATGGTAACATCTTAAGACTGTGAGTAACAAAAATGTGAGGTGGGTAAGTGGAGGCGAGGAGGGACAGAAGAGGGAGGAGGGATCTTTCCTAAAGCCAGGCAAAGGGATTTGGGTCAAATTACAAGCAAATTGTTTTAAGTATCAGAAACATCCCCAAAACCTCACCGACTGCCAAATGGAATCCTACCAGGATCCCAACACATGACACAGACCAACGATGAGATGCTCTGCTTTATCTCACTGACTTTAAAGTTAACTTCGTTAGAAGAACCAATTTTTTCTTTAAAAAAAAAAGATTTTCTCAAACTGTGAGCATCCTCTTACCCTCAGGTATGTGTTTTTCAGAGCCGCCTCATTGAGTCCTCGCCACTGGTCCTCTTTGGCACTGGCCTCCTTCATGTCCATAAAGTAGCCAGTGACCGGAGTCCGTCCTGAGTGGATTGGAGGCTTCCACTGCAGAACCAGGGAGGTTTTTCTGACTTCACTGTACTTGAGACTGTGCGGTGGTCCTGAGAGGGAAAGAGAGACTGATGCGTAACAATCATAATGGAGATAAGAAAACTCCAACGTGTGTAAACCTAGAACCACATTTAAGGTCTTAAAGCTGAAGCTAATGCTGGTGTTCTTCTTTTGTAAAATCTACTACTCCCATGGAAACAGGTATTCCGTGCTCATTTCATATCAAGTTTCCTCAACAGCTCTGTATCAGCCTATTAAGACCCTTTACGGGCAGCAAGTGGTTAAGGCCAGTTCAAGGTGCCCTCCAGCAGCTGGATGAAGCCTTGCCCTCAGGCTGTCCTCAGGCCTGTGTTCCTCACCTTTTATCATAACAGTTTAATTTGGTTGTAGATTCAATTTCAGATTATTTTTGGATGACAATCTGAAAATACCCCGCAATCTTAATTATGACGAAGAAAGCAACTCTCTTTGATGGCTTATGAATATAGAAAAATATATATATTGCAAAATATATATCCCTCCCTCACTGGAGGGATATCTTTCTCGTAAAGCATATATCCCATATAGGGGTAAAAACAAACTACAATTGTGGTTACAAAGAACTTTCACCAAAACAAATACAATCAATCCCATGGGCCCTGAATCTATGCTAAACCCTATCAGGTATTTTACATTCTTTTATCTCACCCATCCCTAAAACAATTAACAGAAAGCTCAGAGACACCAAGGAACTTGATCAACCTGTTCAGGAAGGAAGCCAAATACTTCCTGTGTGTGCTCTTTGCACTCTTGGGCGAGTCCCATCTACTCACTGATGGCCTGCATCTTTGCATGACTACCAGCTGCTATGAAGGTGATATAGTTATTTATTTTCTTTCTTTTTTTTTTTAAAGGGTAGAGTCAGATTTGCACTTTATTTATTTATTAGCTGCGTTGGGTCCTCGTTGCTGTGCGCGGGCTTTCTCTAGTTGCGGCGGCTACTCTTTGTTGCGGTGTTCAGGCTTCTCATTGCGGTGGCTTCTCTTTGTTATGGAGCACAGGCTCTAGGCACACGGGCTGCAGTAGTTGTGGCTCGCAGGCTCTAGAGTGCAGGCTCAGTAGTTGTGGCACACAGGCTTAGTTGCTCTGCAGCATATGGCACCCTCCCGGACCAGGGCTTGAACCCATGTCTCCTGCATTGGCAGGTGGATTCTTAACCACTGCACCACTAGGGAAGTCCCTTTATTTTCTTTTCTCTTTACTCATTTTTTTTTAAAATAACAATTGGTTTCTAACCAACCAATCAAAAACACCTGAACTGACTCACAGTGGCCTGAGAGCCAATTACAAGCGCAGACTCCATCATGCTTTGCTTTGGCATTTTGCAATTGATCACTGTGTTTTTTGGGCCCTTTTCCTCAGCTTAATGGTCACTGGCAATGAGTCATCCTTGTCTCCTGATGATGCCTTCTGTGGAAATAGGTTTAAATAACACCAGTACCTTACGCTGGTGTGGAGTGCTCTGTTTTGCAAAGGGTTTTTATGACCATTGTCCTGTGTCATCCTTAGAAGCCAGAGAGGCATCCCAACAGGTAGCACCAGCCCTTTCTTCCAGAGAAGGACCACTGTGCTGCTGCTTCCTACCCCCTTGTGTCTTGGAATGAGCAGACCTAGTTTCCAACCCTAACTGCCACTTATTGCCTGTGTGACCTCCTGGGTACCATTTAACCTGAGTCTGTTTCTTCATCCGACAAAATGTCCTAAATGCTCTCATCTATCATAAAGCTTTCTTGACTCATGGCTTGCCCAACACTTCTCAGTGAGTCAAGGGTGAATCTGGGAAAAGAGAGGCCGTGGGGGTGGAGGACTGCCCCGTTCACTTCTCTGAGTTGGGAGCACTCACCCTGCAACCTCTTTTGCTAACTATATCTCTATCAAACCATTTTCCACAGGTCTGCTCAGAATTTCTTGGTCTGTCGTCATTCACATTTTAACTTTATTTAGGAACTGCAAGAATTTAAAAACAGACCCACTTTTGTGTAGGTGGCAGAAAGAACTTAAGAAATATCGCCGGCTTCAAGAAGGCGAAAGGAAAGCCAGTGTGTTTGCCTCTTGTATTAACTGAAGGTGAGTGAACTCTTGAACGTCTCTTGAGTTTCTCTTGTAATCTTTTTATTCACACCTGATAGAGATGTGATGCAGATGGACGCTCACTAAGTGAAGGCAAAAAAGATGGTCTTCCAAATGCACTAAGGTTTCAAATAGAGAAAGCGGGTGGCACTGGGGGCATGGCTGGATCCACCCAGTGTGCCCAGTGTGGCCTGGTGTTCTAACATGGTTGGAGCCAGTGCTGTAGCAGTTGTTATAACAAGCTGAATATCCAACCCAAGTGGGAGAATTTAGTCATTCTGTGGCACTAAAGTATTTGGGTGTTTGAAGTTAGTGCCATTGGAAGCACAATAAAACCATCCACTAGGGACTTCCCTGGCAGTCCAGTGGTTAAGACTCTGCCGTCCAATGCAGGAGGCGCAGGTTCAATCCCTGGTCGGGGAATTAAGGCCCCCCATGCCGTGTGGTGAGGTCAAAAATTAAAAAACAAAAAGCAAACAAAAAAAAACCCGTGCACTGACTACGTTGCTAGTCTGACTCTTAATGACTTAGTAAATTTGTTAGTATTCAGTTTTTACATTTGTTCACTGTTGTGACTGTGTAAAAGTTAAAAGCATAGGTAACTGTTTCTGGCTTCTCCCCACTTTCATCCCTGCCCTGTCAACCACCCTCTATGACAACCTCCAAAGGAGAGCATTTCCAGTCCGGTTCCAGGATCTTTATTGTGATGCAGAGCTGGGAAAAAGTTGACATAGACAGAAAGGACTCAAGAGCTAAGTGGAGAGATATAAGAGGCAGGAGGCCAGGACTGAAGCCCTAGGCAGGCATGTTAGGTCCCCTGTATGTACAGTGAAGAGCTGGGAGCAAGGGAGGAGGAGCCCACAGGAAGGAGGCCACAGAGGCTGGGGCTGAGGAGATGGGGGAGGGAGGCTGATAAATGAAATGCTCCAGAGCAGTGGGAGAATGCACAACTTGGGAGTGCCAGAAGACATTTTTAAGAAATTTTGCTGGGGGATGTGAATTGGATGCCCTTTAATGGCCTTGAAGAAGACAAGCAAAGATTAGAATTCCTTTTAAATAATCAAGTGGCATTCAAACTGTGTGCTTCCGTCCATCCTACTCCATGCAGAGGCTGAGCTATGGGGACTCTAGGATTTATTTGGAATATAAGAAATTTATACTCAGTTTTATATTGGTACCTATTGTTTCATAGTACTGTAGAAATATTTAACGTAAACACAAGGGGCTGAGAGAATTTGTCTCCCTTAGAAGCTGTATATATGTACCACTTAAATTTAGTTCCAGGTTGTAGGTTCCATTGGAAGAAACTCTGAGCCTCAGTGCTGAGACATGGTCTTCCCGGTTTACCTGGAACAGCAATGGTCCACTCTTCACATTTGAAGCTTGCGCTTACTGCCGAGGGTGCTCCCAAGCCAGCGATGTTCATGGCTGCCACTTGGAACTGATACACCATGTTTTCCTTCAAGTTGCTAATCTGCAACATGGACAATATCATGGATAGTGAACATTTCAGGTTTGTTTTTCTAGTGGTTCAACATTTTATTTATTTACCTCCTGGGTTGGACATACTCTAGGGTGACCCCCCAATGAATCACACCCTTTTGTAATCTCCCCTTGCATTGGGGTGAAACCTGAGACTTGCTTCTAGCCAACAGAACATGGCAGGGGTATTGGAATATGAGTCCTGTGATTGTATTATATCACATGGCAAAGGAGGAGGGATATTTCAGATGTAATTAAGATCCCTAATCAGTTGATTTTGAGTTAATCAAAAGGGAGATAGATTATCCTGGGCGCACCTATGATGTTGTGATTTATAATAAGATATATATATTTGGTTTTTGTCCCCATTCCTGGCACAGAGCTCCTAAAACACTTGGAATTTCCTAAGTGATGACAGTTATAAAGTATCTTTTGTTGTGTTAATGAGGTGACTTTTGGAAAGCACCTAAGGATGGGGACTGGTTGCCAAGGGAACCAATCATGTGATTAGAGGGTGGGAACTTTCAGCCTCATCCCAGACCTCTGGAACTCCGGGGAGGGAAGATGGGCTGGAGATTGAGTTCAATCACCAATGGCCAATGATTTAATCAAGTGAGTCCATGTAATGAAGCCTCCATAAAACCCCAAAAGAGCAGGGTTCAGACAGCTTCCAGGTTGGTGAACACATGGAGGTGCTGGGATAGTGGTGGTCTGGAGAGAGGATGGAAGCTCCATGCCCATTCCCCATATCTTGACCTATCAATCTCTTCTATCTGGCTGTTTCTGATTTATACCTTTTATAATAAACTGATAATCTGGTAAGTAAAATGTTTCTCTGAGTTCTGTGAGCCACTCTAGTGAATTAATCAAACTCAAGGAGGAGGTTGTGGGAAATTGATTTATAGTCTGTTGGTCAGAAGCACAGGTGACATCCTGGACTTTCAACTGGCATCTGAAGTGGGGGCAGGGTTATTCTTGAGGGACTGAACCCTTTACATGTGGGACCTGAGTCTATCTTCAGGGAGACAGTGTCAGAATTGAGTTAAATTGTAGGACACCCAGCTGGTGTCTGAGAAGTGTTGTGAGTGTGAAGTAGTGTAAGAGCAAAGGAGAAACACACAGGAGGGAAAGTGAGTTTTTCCAAAGGACCGACTTAATCAGATAGAAACTCTTAAAATGGGGTTTGGGCCCTGCCTAAAGAGAAACACTGTCCTGATGGCCTTGAAGAAGCAAATACTGTTTTTCAAACTGCTTAGCCACTCACATTTGGAGAAGGACAGCCTCTAGGAGCTGAGGGTCTCAGACCTACAGCTGCAAGGAACTGAATTTTGCCAACAACAGTGAGCTTAGAAGAGGAACTTGAGTTCCAGATGAGAATGCAGTCCAGCTGAAACCTAGGTTGCAGCCTTGTGAGACCCTGAGCAGAAGACCCAGCTAAGCCATGCCTAGACTCCTGACTCAAGGAAACTGTGATACCACAAACAGGGACAGTTTGTGGTAGTTTGTTACACAGCAACAGAAAACGAATGCATGTACAGATGAAAATTAAATGAATTCTAATCTTGGAATCAAAATACTCAAATTCTTATAATATTTCTGCTCTTTACTGAGTGATCTCATATTTTCTATATCCCTCAGTATGAACTGGGTTGTTGTGGGGGTAAATATATGTAGTAAAATAATAAATGTGAAAACATTTGCAAAATAGAAATGATGGAATGTATTAATGTGAAAAAAATCCATGAACTAGGCTTTAAAAGAGGAGACAATGAGTAGAAGGACATGCTCTCACTCCCTCTTGCAAGAACACCAGTATTACAACTAACTGCTGAACAATCATCGACAGGAAGACACTGGAACTCACCGAAAAGATACCCCACATCCAAAGACAAAGGAGAAGCCACAGCGAGATGGTAGGAGGGGCGCAATCACAATAAAATCAAATCCTGTAACTGCTGGGTGGGTGACTCACAGACTGGAGAACACTTATACCACAGAAGTCCACCCACTGGAGTGAAGGTTCTGAGCCCCACATCAGGCTTCCCAATCTGGGGGTCTGGCAATGGGAGGAGGAATTCCTAGAGAATCAGACTTTGAAGGCATGCGGGATTTGATTGCAGGACATCAACAGGACTTGCGGAAACAGAGACTCCACTCTTGGAGGGCAAACACAAAGTAGTGTGCTCATCAGGACCCAGGGGAAGGAGCAGTGACCCCTTAGGAGACTGAACCAGACCTACCTGCTAGTGTTGGAGGGTCTCCTGCATAGGCGGAGTGTGGCTATGTGTCACCATGAGGACAAGGACACTGGCAGCAGAAGTTCTGGGATGTACTCCTTGGTGTAAGCCCTCCCAGAGTCCGCCATCAGCCCCAGCAAAGAGCCTGGGTAGGCTCCAGTGTGGGGTAGCCTCAGGCCAAACAACCAACAGGGAGGGAACCCAGCCCCACCCATCAGCAGACAAGTAGACCAAAGCAACAGCCAGCTCTACCCACCACCAGTCCTGGCCATCAGGAAACTTGCACAAGCCTCTTAGATAGCCTTATCCACCAGAGGGCAGACAGCAGAAGCAAGAAGAACTACAATCCTGCAGCCTGTGGAACAAAAACCACATTCACAGAAAGATAAACAAGATGAAAAAGGCAGAGGTCTATGTACCAGATGAAGGAACAAGATAAAACCACAGAAAAACAACTAAATGAAATGGAGATAGGCAACCTTCCAGAAAAAGAATTCAGAATGATAGTGAAGATGATCCAGGACCTTGTAAAAAGAATGGAAGCAAAGTTCAAGAAGATGCAAGCAATGTTTAAGACCTAGAAGAATTAAAGAACAAACAAACAGAGATGAACAACACAATAACTGAAATGAAAACTACACTAGAAGGAATCAATAGCAGAATAACTGAGGCAGAAGAACGGATAAGTGACCTGGAACACAGAATGGTGGAATTCACTGCTGCGGAACAGAATAAAGAAAAAAGAATGAAAAGAAATGATGACAGCCTAAGAGACCTCTGGGACAACATTAAACACAACAACATTTGCATGATAGGGGTCCCAGAAGAGAAGAGAGAGAGAAAGGACCCAAGAAAATATTTGAAGAGATTATAGTCAAAAACTTCCCTAACATGGGAAAGGAAATAGTCAACCAAGTCCAGGAAGTGCAGACAGTCCCATAGAGGATAAACCCAAGGAGAAACACGCCAAGACACATAGTAATCAAACTGGCAAAAATTAAAGACAAAGAAAAATTATTGAAAGCAGCAAGGGAAAAACGACAAATAACATACAAGGGAACTCCCATAAGGTTAACAGCTGATTTCTCAGCAGAAACTCTACAAGCCAGAAGGGAGTGGCATGATATACTTAAAGTGATGAAAGGGACGAACCTACAACCAAGATTACTCTACCTGGCAAGGATCTCATTCAGATTCGATGGAGAAATAAAAAGCTTTACAGACAAGAAAAAGCTAAGAGATTTCAGCACCACCAAACCAGCTCTACAACAAATGCTAAAGGAACTTCTCTAAGTGGGAAACACAAGAGAAGAAAAGGACCTACAAAAACAAACCCAAAACAATTAAGAAAATGGTCATAGGAACATACATATCGATAATTACCTTAAACATGAATGGATTAAATGCTCCAACCAAAAGACACAGGCTCACTGAATGGATACAAAAACAAGACCCATATATATGCTGTCTACAAGAGACCCACTTCAGACCTAGGGACACATACAGACTGAAAGTGAGGGGATGGAAAAAGATATTCCATGCAAATGGAAATCAAAAGAAAGCTGGAGTAGCAATACTCATATCAGATAAAATAGACTTTAAAATAAAGAATGTTACAAGAGACAAGGAAGGACACTACATAATGATCAAGGGATCAATCCAAGAAGAAGATATAACAATTATAAATATATATGCACCCAACATAGGAGCACCTCAATACACAAGGCAACTGCTAACAGCTACAAAAGAGGAAATTGGGCTTCCCTGGTGGCGCAGTGGTTAAGAATTTGCCTGCCAATGCAGGGGACGTGGGTTCATGCCCCAGTCCAGAAAGATCCCACATGCCACAGAGCGGCTGGGCCCACGAGCTGTGGTCTCTGAGCCTGCGCATCCGGAGCCTGTTCTCCGCAACGGGAGAGGCCAAGTTCTCCAGGATGGATCACATTGGGTCACAAATCAAGCCTCAGTAAATTTAAGAAAATTGAAATCATATCAAGCATCTTTTTTAACCACAGCGCTATGAGATTAGAATTCAATTACAGGGGAAAAAAACCATAAAAAACACAGACACATGGAGGCTAAACAGTACGTTACTAAATAATCAAGAGATCACTGAAGAAATCAAAAATGGGGGTGGGAAGAACTGGGAGACTGGGATTGACATGTATACACTAGTATGTATAAAATGGTTAACTAATAAGAACCTGCTGTATGAAAAAATAAATAAAAGAAAATTCAAAAAAAAATCCATGAACGATAAATAATCCTTTGAGCATTAAAAATGCTTAATAAGTGGAGGTACTGATGGAACCAGCTGAGTACAAAGTTTACCTACTGTATGATTTAAGGCAAGACAAATCTGTATCCATGATCCAGTCTACACCTGATTTTATCATGAAGCTGGGTATCCATAAAAGGGAAAAAAATTTTGACCCTTATTTCACATCATACACAACATTTATAGGTGAATTAATAACTTAAATGTAAGTGGCAAACTGTAAAGCCTTTAGAATATAATCTATATAGCATGGTCCCAGCTGGGGCCATGGCTTTCAGGATTCCTGAACTAGAAGGCATTTCTTAAAAAAAAAAAAAGGCACAGAAGTCGCTAATGGCAAAGCAAATGTTGGTAAATCTGACTACAATAAATTTGACAAGAAAATAGGTGTAGTTCACCATAAGGAGAGGAAAAGTCTAGCCAATGAGACGATATAGGCAACTTACATAGCCAACAAGGATTTATGCTCAAAATATTTAAAGAACTTCACAAGGCAATAAGAAAACCCATTAGAAAAATGGGCAAAAACCTTGTTAGGCATGCTATGAAAGATTTCAAAATGGACCATAAACACAGGAAAAGATGTTCAGACTCATTTGACACCCAGATTGTCGAAACAGGAAAAGTGTGAACACACCAAGTGCTGGAAGGATGTGCAGCATTGGGAATTCTCATACTCTTCAGAAAAACAGCAGAGAATTATGTGGTGAAGTTGGAAATAAACAAGACTCTCTGGCCTAGCAATTTTACTTGTGGGTAATAACCTAGAGAAACTAGTGCACATATGTGCCAGCAGGCATGTACAAAAATGTTCATAGCTAAATTGTTTGATATGGCTTACAATGCCCCATGTCAATCAATAACTGAATGGGAAGGTCTACTGTGAGATGGTCATATAATGGAATACACAGCAATAAAGTCAGAGCTACTTGTACCAACATGGAAGAATCTTAAAAATAAAATTTTGGGTCTTCCCTGGTGGCGCAGTGGTTGAGAGTCCGCCTGCCGATGCAGGGGACACAGGTTCGTGCCCCGGTCCGGGAAGATCCCACATGCCGCGGAGCGGCTGGGCCCGTGAGCCGTGGCCGCTGGGCCTGCATGTCCGGAGCCTGTGCTCCACAACGGGAGAGGCCACAACAGTGAGAGGCCCGCGTACCGCAAAAATAAATAAATAAATAAAATAACATTTTGTTTTATGTATTCTCAGTATGCGTGTGATATTTCATAAATATTAGATGTTAAGTTAAAAGAATGTGACATTCAGTTGGGGAAAGCACCATTCCCCGGGCCTCACCCTGCTCTTGCTCTCACAGCTTGGGGTTCTGTGAGGGAGGGGTGGTGACTTGGGTCTAGCTGATGATGCTGTAAAGAGGGGAGCCAGTAGCTATGGTAATAGTGAGACCCGTCAGGTGCTCTGAGGTGGGCCGAGCAGTGAAGGCCCACGTGTAGCAGGGAAACTCGTGGGTGGACACGTGAAGTGCCCCTTGGTGGCTATCAGAGCACTATGACAGGGGCCAATTCACAGAGGGCAAGCTGAGTCTGGCCATCGGGTCCATGTCCCTTTTTTCTTCGTGATTTGGACATTGAAGGTCAAAAATCCAGTCATTTGGATTCCGGGACTCTTAAACTAGTAGCATATTGTTACAGATACTTTGTGAGTTAATTTTTGTAAAAAACATAAGTTTTCATTAAAAGTATATACTCCATACTAAATATTTGAAGAAATTATGTTTATATGTATAAATCAGAAAATACACATACCGCCTGGTAAGCCAAAATATTTCTATTCATCTTTGTATATTTGTCACAAAAGTCATGTCACTGCAGGCAAAGGACACTGGAGAAATGACAGGAATCATTGACAAGGTGCTGGGC
Organism: Neophocaena asiaeorientalis asiaeorientalis; assembly: GCF_003031525.2. NCBI lineage: Eukaryota > Metazoa > Chordata > Mammalia > Artiodactyla > Phocoenidae > Neophocaena > Neophocaena asiaeorientalis. The sequence goes on from NW_020174694.1 coordinate 1,018,050, forward strand.
ATGTGCATGTATGTGCATGTGTGTGCATTGTGTGCATGTGGTGTGTCAACAGACATATGACACCCAGCACTACTGAAGGCCACACACTTACCTTATATGCCTCATCACTGACAGCTTTGATGTTGGCTTCTCTCCATCTTCCTGGTACCCCGTCAATTACTTCTCGATAGTTCACATAATAGCCCGTAATTTCAGCTCCTCCAGTCTTATCTGGTTGCTTCCATCCAAGAACCATTGAGTCACGAAAACTTTCAAGACAAGTGATATCATAGGGTGGAGATGGTGCCGCTGTTGCAATATGAAGAGCTCATGAGTGGACAGAAATGCTTCTATGATCCTACCTGCATCAAACTGTCTCATTGGTGACACACGTGAGGGCACTAGGTCCTGTAGTGTAAAACTAAAACGTGACACCAGCAAGTAACTTAGCATCAATTTGGTATGTGAGGAAAAAAACTGACACACAGTAAAAACTGCACCGCAATTATTACTCCAAAGATAAAAAGAACCTGCCCCCTCCACTCCCAAGGAGGAATAAGTTTTGAGATACTAACAGCAAAATGTTAGTATTTCTAACAATATCCTGGAAATATAGCTAACAATATCCTGAAAAATGATCTGTTCCCCATAAGAAGAAATATTTTTCCCAAGATATATATTTTTGTTTCTTTTTTCCAATACTTTATGTATCTTTATTGATTATTTTTCATCCTACTTTGTATATCTCAACTCTAAATTTTAGGACAGAGGTACATGCTACCTCTTCATTCCTAAAGCAATAGCATGAAAAAGTAAGATATTTTTGTTTCTTTATGTGGTTTTGTTTTCATTTGCTCCCTGAGGAAAATGACATATGTATATCAATTTCTGCCTTGATTCGCTTATTAAGAATTTCTGTATATTTCCAAACAGTTAGCATTTCACCACTCAGGTCCATGTACCCTTGTGAGACCTTACAACTATATAGGTTCTGTCTACACACAGAAAAAAATCATATACTGGAGCTCAGCTAAATGCCGTGTTAAAAATCTTTTTTAAAAAACAGGAACAATCAGCCATGTGATTTTTCTCTTAGTATAATACTTTTTGCTGCAGTATTTTAAACCTGATGCTCGATTATTATTCATATGGCACAAAATACTACATAGCTGCCACTGTGTTTATTAGTGCTTAACCAGAAAAATATTTGGATGTGGTTTTAAAAGTCTTTCTTCATTTATGTGGATTTGTTGATGAAACTTTCAGTCAACTACTGAAATTATGTTTTTTTGATAAAGAAAGAGAGGGTGGGGTGGTGGAAAGAAATCCACTAGATGTGCAATAACATTAAAAAGAATTTTCTGAATATTTATTTGGATTATCAGAGATAAAGGAACTATCTCATTCTTATTCAAAAAGATTCTCAGAACAATAAAGATTTTAAAAAATAAAATACGTTTTTTCTCTTTACCCCATCACCAACCTCCTTCATTCTTTACATTTTAAAGAAAAGCTTTCTTATTCTCTCTCTCTATTTCAGAGCAATGTTGAATATAAACTCTCAAATGAATACCCTATCTCATCTTGAGTTGAAGGGGCAAATAAAGGTGTCAGAAAAGTAGAGAAGGGCTTCCCTGGTGGCTCAGAAAAAAAAAAAAAAAAAAAAAAAAGTAGAGAAGGTTACAGAAGTTAGGGATGGGATATATATAGGGGATGGGTGAGAGGCATGATATGATTTACCAGTATATGCTTATCATTTCATTTTTATTTGATAAGAAAAACATTGTCTCCTAGAATATATAAACCACAAATACCAAATATCCTAATCAGAAAATTCTGATTACTGATAATTAGTCTTTCTATTCTAATTCTGATTAGGTAATTAGCCTTACTGATAAATAGTCTTAAGTAAATCAGTTCTGGGAATGTGGATCATATATAATAGAATATGTGATTATAATGCCCTGTTAAACTTTTCATGACAACTCAAAGAGATATTGTTTCTTATGTTTATTTGAATTAAATGTGAAGGTAATTTGAAAACCTGAGGATGAAAAACAGAAGTTAAAAACTATGATCCTGATAAAATGTTATTTTGTGAAATATTTTTCCTATCCATTTATTACCAAACACGGATATTTCGAAAGACCTCCCATAGGCTATGAGTATCAAATCCTTCCCCTCTCATATCTAACTCTCTTAGCAAAATGAGGCCAAAGGTGTGTCTGCTTGTTAAACCAAAGAGACTCTATAACCAAATTACTTTAAATATTCTATTGTCATTAAGCACAATGAATTATGTGTCAAAGCCAAACCCCTATAAAATTATTTTCACAACTCATTAAACAAAAGTATTACAAATGGATAACTGAAAACGTGAAATTAAGAATGAACACTGATGAAAATGAACACAGATGGAAGAAGGTGATCTGGACAACGAGTGGTGAGGACACTCATGGAAACAGACAGGACGCTTTTACTGTTTCAATTCTCACCTAGATCCTTCTTCTTCTTCAGAGGGTCAGACTTACTTTCCCCCTTAACAGCTGCTTTCTGTTGTGGTGGGGAAAGCTCTTCCTGAACTGTTTCACTTACTTTACTCACTTCTGTTTGGCCCAGGTTGTGAGAGCTACTGGGTAGTGAAGGTTTGTTAAATTTGCTACCAAGCAAAGCATCTTTCTTAAAAGTTGGCTGGGAGGTGTCATGCATGCCTCCCCTGGGGTCTGTTAGTCCACCTGGTGTATCACTCAGTTCAGGCCACACAGCTGGAGACACTCCTCCCCCTACAATTGCCAGATAACAACAGAAACACTTTGAACCAGGACACAGTACAGAGTGCTCTTACTTCATAGAACAAACGAGAAAAACATTAGCACCACAAACAGAGCAAAAGCAATCTTGATTTAACGGAAATCACTTGGTTTTGCAAGAAATATGGAAAGCATACATTTCACATAACTTACACCAAGGAAGCATTTCAACATTTCCATATTTTCGAAATAGAAGAAATGAGAACAAAAAAATCACAGACAGAACAGGAACCATTCTGATTTGCAGGACCCAAGTAAATATAAGAACAAGCACTTCTCAGACATTTCTTGAGAGAGCTCCATTATTCAACAGAATGGGGGAAAAAAGGACCATAAAGTGCACAGGAGACAAACATTGAAGATCCTGATTATATAACAATAGAGTTATGTACCTTACTGATATAGTAATGGTCTGTACCTCCCAACTTCAAAGACGCATGTTCACTATGTCTTTATAATACAAACATATTCTAAGGAATGTTAAAAAGTAATATGGGGTGCTAACTGAAGATAACTGATATTAAATAATCTTTCTCTTTAAATACGTGCTACTACATCACAGATTTCAATTTAATTGCCCTGAAATACCTGGGTCCCTTTCACACCTTGAGATTGGAAGGTACATCACTGTACATACATATAATTACTTTATTACTGGTTTTATTCTGTTGGTTACTTTGCCAGCAGAGATGAAACATATCAAGCAACCACACACGTCTCGCACAAATTTTAGCAGTTTATAAAAAGCAGGTTGATGCGCTGTTACTGGGAACAAGCCAGGCTCTGCCGCAGACGAAACGGCTTTTAGGTATGAGATGCTCTGTGTTACGGGTGATATACCACCTCATGGAATTGGATGGCACTTCATATTCCCGGGGTGAGCATGAAGTTAGAATGGAGATTCACACAATGGGAACTATCTGAGGAAACTTGGACTGGTGAAGATGAAAAGGCTACAGATGCACAGAATCTGGATAAGTGATGAAGATCTGTAAAATGCCAGCTGTGGAAGGTTAGAGGTCACCTGAGTCAGAGACAATGATCATCTGAGGATGGAATCATCGAGCAATATTAGAAGTTTTACACAATTTCTGAAGAGGATGGTACCTTTCGTTGTAACTTAGAAAAATTCATTTTTCTAGGAACTTACCAATAGCAGCTTTTACTTCGATTGCTTCTGAATCTTGTGAATATTCACTAAGTCCAGCTGCGTTAACTGCTCTGACCCGGAAAATATAACTCTGACCGGTAGTCAATCCATGACAAGTAAACCTGAAAGGAAAGAAAGTTTTAAAAAAACTTTCCCAGGAGGAAGGTTAGGGAAGTTGATTGTTAGCTTAATGGAATGATCTGGCTTTATGAGAATGATTCATTTTTTAAAAGGAAGAAAAAGATGTAGAGAGATGCAGGTAACATATGTACATTAAACAAGAAGGCACCTCAGGCAATTTTCTAAATTCACTCTGTCAAACGATGAGGAGTCTTGGTTATCCCCTGAACAAACATCCTACCCTTTTGAGCCTTTGTGTGCTTATCAGTAAAATGGAGATGATAACGCCTACATGGTAATTTTTGTGTGAAGATTGACCGTAAAGTATATATAGCACCAGGGGGGCGGGGAGGGATACATTAGGAATTTGGGATTAACAGATACACACTACTATATATAAAATAGATAAACAACGCTTGTTTATCTATTTGTACTGTATAGCACAGGGAACTATATTCAATATCTTGTAATAACCTATGACAGAAAAGAATTCAGAAAAGAATATATATTAAACAGAATCACGTTGCTGTATACCTGAAACATTGTAAATCAACTATACTTTAGTTAAAAAATTAAAAATAAAAACGTTAGCAAAAAGTATATATAGTACCTATTACAGGGCCTGGCTATAGGAGGCATTTAATACATAATAGGTGGTATTAATAACACGATTAATGACTATTTCAGGGATATACTTATAGCTGTAAGGCACTGGCTGCCTTAGTCATAGAGGCCTACTCACTGCCTCCCTGCATGCCATGGAAGGTACAATTACTTGAGAAATTGACTCCAGAATTGTTATTTGCATTTAAGGGTCCAATAATGAGGTGTGAATCCACGGGCAGTTTGACACATAAAACAACCCCACTCTTCAATAGCTATTATGGCTATAAAGAAAAACTGCTTCATGAATCACTGTAACAGTCTAATGCATCCTGAGGACTGTAAGCAGAGGAAATAACTGGTCTGCTAATGACTCCATCACTATTAGCATGTTGAAATATTTAATAAGGGCAGTCATAATGTAGGCCAGCTCAGTTCAGTAAACATTTATTAAGCACTTCAGTGTTCCAGACACTGAGCTAGGTACTGAGGATACAAAGATGAATAAAAAATGGTGCCGGCCCTTGAGCAGCTCCGTTCTATTTATGGAAAGGCAGACTCTGCCTACCCTCCATGAAAATTTCTAAATAGTCCCCAGGAAATGTGGAGAACTCAGAGTAAACGTGAAGTACACAAACAGGCTAAATGAATCTCTTGCAAAACATATTGCCTTCTCCCGTTAACTGGTTTGTCTTCATTCTCTCCTGTTCTGCAAAAGGAACGACTCATCCTCTGGGGGTCCTTGGACATAGAAGTGGCCAAGTCAGAAGCTGCCTAACAAGCCTGCTTGACAATTGGGATGGGGTGAGTCTCCTCTGAGGTTGGTCCTAAATCAAAGGAGACTCAGAATTTGGATGCAGGCCAGAATTCATCATCAACTTGCAAAGCTGGTCGATAAAATATTCAAAAGCAAGAAAAAGTAACCCTCCTCACATTAGAAACAGATACAAGGAGACAGCAAAGTATTCTGAATGTCTTTATTTTGGTGTTTATCTCTCCTCAGCACTGGATTTAACCATATTGGTGTTCAAAATTTGTAAAATGTTGATACTTTTTTCTGCTCATTTAAAATGCCTGCATAATTTATGACACTGGACAGCTACATGAACAAGAATCAAACTGGACTACTTTCTCACACCATATACAAATATAAACTCAAAATGGATTAGACTTAAATGCAAGATCTGAGACCATGAAAGTCCTAGAAGATAGCATAGGCAATATGCTCTTTGACATTGGTTTTATAATATTTTTTTGGCTCTGTCTCCTCAGGCAAGGGAAACAAAAGCAAAAATAAACAAATGGGACTACAGCAAATGAAAAAGCTTTTGTACAGTAAAGGAAACTATCAACAAAATGAAAAAGCCACTTACTGAATGGAAGAAGACATAAGCAAATGATATATCTGATAAGGGGTGAATATCCCAAATATAAAAAAAAAAACCTCATAAAACTTAACGTCAAAAATCCCCCAAACAACCCAATTAAAAGATGGGCAGAGGATCTGAATAGATATTTTCCCAAAGAAGACATACAGATGGCCAAAAAGCACATGAAAATATGCTCAACGTCATTAGCCATCAGGGAAATGCAAATCAAAACCACAATGAGCTATCACCTCACACCTGTCAGAATGTATATTCTCAAAAAGACAAGAAACAACAAGTGGTGGCAAGGATGTGGAGGAAAGGGAATGCTCATGCACTGCTGGTGGGATGTAAATTGGTACAAACACTATGGAAAAGAGTATGGTGGTTCCTCAAAAAATTAAAAATAGAACTACCATATACCATCCAGCAATTCCACTTCTGGGTATTTTTCTGAAGAAAACAGAAACACTAATTCAAAAAGATACATGTGTCCCTATATTCACTGCAGCATTATTTACAATAGCCAAGATATGGAAGCAACCTAAGTTTCCTCTGATAGATGAATGGATAAAGAAGATGTGGCATATATATACAATGGACCGTTACTCAGCCATAAAAAGAATGAAGGCTTGTCATTTGCAACATGGATGAACCTAGAGGGTATTATGCTAAGTGAAATAAGTCAAAAAGAGAAAGACAAATACCATATGATTTCATTTCACTTCTATGTGGAATCTAAAAAACAAAACAAATGAACAAACGTTAACAAAACAGAAACAGACTCATAGATATAGAGAACAAACAGTTGTTTGACAGAGGGGAGCAGGGTCAGGGGTGAGTGAAATAGGTGAAGGGGATTAAGGGTTACAAACTTCCAGCTACAAAATAAATGAGTCATGGGGATGAAATTATAGCACAGGGAATATAGCCAATAATATTGTAATAGCTTTGCAATGGTGGCAGATAGTAATTAGACTTATCGTGGAGATAATTTTGTAATGTATAGGAATATTGAATAACTATGTTGTGCGCCTGTAACTAACATAGTGTTGTAGGTCAATTGTACTTGAATTTAAAGAATAATAATAAGGGACTTCCCTGGCGGTCCAGTGGTTAAGACTCTGTGCTTCCAATGCAGGGGGCACGGGTTTGATCCCTGGTCGGGGAACTAAGATCCCACATGCCACGCAGCATGGCCAAAAAAAAGTAATAAATAAAAATAAAATAAAATGTCTGGTTAATTTACGTTCGCTAGAGCCTATTAGATCCTTGAAATCTAGTATCACACTGGGTATTAAACCACGAACAGAGGGTTAAAAAGGACAAACAGCATACAGGGAAAGAATCAGAAAAGAGCTATGAAATGATGTCTTATCATAGCTGGCATTGTGTGTTTCTAAGTGTTTAATATCACTAGTAATCCTTTTTTCAAATGTATGGCTGTAGACATGTTCAATTTTAAGTTCATCTGGATATTCAGAGCATAATGTTTTTAATAATCTCCCTGTGTTTGATGCTTGTGCTGCTGTTTGGGTCCATGTCTGCGGTCCTTTCCTCAGCCCCTGTGGCTCCAGTGTCATACCCCCACTCCCCCCCGACCCATCCTGCATATTGCGGTTACCTTGTACCCTTCACGGGGTTGTTGTTGCAGGGCTCCCACTTGCCAGATCCAACAATACTTGACTCTATGTAGTACCCGACCAGCTCCTTAGCATCTTTGGATTCCTCCCACGTAACGACAACTGATGTGTCTGTATTTCTGCTTGGGATGATATTGCTCGGCGGCTTGGGGATGTCTGAGAAAAGAGGGAAATGATGGTCCAGCCCAATGTGGTTTAGAAATTCATTCTTACCACGTGTGCACAGACATGCACACACATATATAAATTTTACACTAGTAGTCACGTCAAACACACAGTTCTTTTATAATATATTTGTTAAAGCAGAAAGTTTTTTAAAATATGCTAGTTTGGGAGTACAATGAGAAACTAAACACCCAGGAACATACCAACCCCTTCCAGAAAAAAATACATTAGCAATACTGTTGAAACTCTTGGAGAAGTGTACTTTTCATAATAATTCATAATAATGAAAAATTTTAATGTATCAGTCAAGTACAGTCATCAATTACATTTATAATATGAAAAAAGGATGTCATGATTTTTACTTTTGAATATATACGTATTCCAATAAGATTCTTGCTTTGGAATCCTCTCTTGAACTGAAGTTAAATAAGTTTACAGTGGCTCAAGCAAACTCTATACTTACCAAGTTTGTCCTCGACCATGGTCACTTCCGTTGCCTCGGAGGGCTCACCAACTCCTGCTGAATTGGAACAGCGGACTCGGAACCGGTAGGATTTCCCCTCAGTCAAGTCAAACAGAGCAAAGCGGGGAGACTTCACAGGGAGCTCCATGTTCACCTGCTGCCAGTTTTCTGTTCCTGCATCACACTGCAGCCAGAACAGTGGAATCCATTGAAAGCACAGAAAGAATAAACTGGAACTCTAAGCCAGGCATCTTGAAGTTCGTTTATCTGCCAACAAACTACTACCTGTTATGCAAGTTGGACTGCAAAAGAGATTTGGGGGAAATGGGGTATGAAACATCTGAAGTACACAGGATTATCTAAATCAAATATGGCTGTATTGTTGAACAAATATGCTGCTTTAATACTTCACTTCCTTTTTAACTAAATAAGATCATTGGTCTACTTACAAAAGTCCTTAATTTATTTAGATGATAGTTTGGGGTCAGATACTTTTCTAATTCTTAGGGTAGGTAATTAAATTTAATATGCTATGTTAGATACTTATACTTAAATTTCCATTATGTTGTTACGAACTGTGTTATTTTAATTGCATTTTATTTAATGTCTCATAACATCATGCAGGTCTGTGCTCATAAACCACCTCCTCAGAAAGGCCCACTTGATCACCCTCCTTCCATTACCAATCTGAAAGCTTTATTTGCTCCTTTCCTATCTCTCTGTATCCCTTACTTACTCTGCTTTATTTTTCACCAAAACACTTATCAACACTTGAAATTAAATTATTTATTTGTTGTCTCCTTCATTGGAAAGTAAATTCCAGTGAAACAAGTTCAGGGAGCTGTCTTGTTCACTGCTATACCCCAGAGCCTGGAATTGTTATCTAGCACATAGTAGATAATCAACAATTTTTGTTTCTGAATTAATAAATTTTTCTGAATTCTGAATGCATAAAGTTAGTGTAAGATAAAGAAAATGTTATTTTTTTGCCCCTATTTTAGAATAAATAATGGGGAAAACCAATTTAAAGATATTTTATCCTTGAAATTAAATTGATCTACAGTGACTTTGAAATCCCTGAAAGAAGGATGTGGTGTGTATTTGAGCTTAGGTACAGAATACAGTAAGAAAACTATCAGCAGTCTTCAGTAATCCTTTTTCCCTACTATTATAACTTTCAGCTCGGCCCAAGGTAGCAGAAGTGACTTCGCTCCAGAACTTCTGAACAGTTTTAAGAGACTTTTCTGGGAATCCAAACCTTGTGATAGATTGACCAGTTGTCAAGAATGATAAAGCTGGGGGACAATAAGCTTATTGGTGCGTCACTCAGCATAACCTTCATTGACTTGAAATGAGAGGCAATACGGTATGGTGAAAAGAACTCAGAGGCACCGATTCTGGTCCTAGCTTTGGTAACGACGAGATATGTGATCCTGGGAAAGTCACATTAGTGTCATCACCTGTAAAATAAGCGAATTTGACAAGCTAACCTCTGAAGTCCCTTGCAGTGCCTTTTATGATAATGTGTCAGTTGTGTGTGGGAGGGTAGAGAGGATAAATTCCCCCAAACAGTCAATCTGCTCCCCACTGAGGGACAGAATTCTCCCAGACTTTTTATCCTTTAGTTTATGGCTTTGATTCATTTTGACATTTTCTCCCTTAGGGAACACATAAACATTTATCAGTCATTTACACTTTCATAATAAAAATAGTAGCTGCATTTCAGTGTGCTAAGAACTTTACCCCATTGTAACTCTTTAATCCCCTCAACTGTGCTCTGAAGTAGGTACTGTGGAGGTAATATTGTGTGATTACTGAGGTTTTCCAGAGGAGACTTAGGCTTGGGAAGGTTGAAAGGCAGCAGTGTATAAGAGCTGGATATATGGACCTGAGCCAGACTGCTAGGGTTCAAATCCTAGCTCTGTCTCTTCCTAGTTGTGTGATCTTGGGCAAATTATATACCCCATCTATGCTTCAGTTTCCTCATCTACAAAATAGACATAATGTAAATGAAAGTATTTCCCTCATAGAATTACAGTAAGAATTAAGTGAGTTAACACATGCAGAGCTTAGAACAGTATGTGGTCCTTGTAAACATTAGCTATTTTTATTCCTTTGATAGAAACAGAGCTACCAAGTAATACAATCCTTGCCTCTGACATGACCAGACTTCTGATAGGGGAATGAGAGAAAGAGCTGAAAACATAAGACATCTGGGGAAAAATTGGGGGGCTGAAAAGAACATAGTAGGATGGAAGGGTTGGGAGTGCTGAGACCCGATTTATCTAATTCCTCTCAATATCAACCATTTCAGAGCTCACAGACATGGCATAACTGGTTGCAACCTGTCACCATGACAGGCAAGTTCGTCCTTTATGTGCAAATCCCACTTAAAAAGTTCCATGAAGAAATGAAGCACAGGGGTAACCAAAGAGGCAGCACGGCTGTAGGCGTGAACATCCTGGGGATGGAAACTCGCCACAGGACGAGAGCATGGGAACATCTCCCTTAAGAAAGGTCAACGTATTAGATAGAAGTGGTTCATCGGAGATAATCTGAGACTTGGCTCAGGAGAATGGTCTAGCATTTGGACAGTTCCTCTGTAAATGTGCCCCAGGTCTCTGGATGTGTGCTGCTCCCCTACTACCTCAATGTCCTGGCCCTTTTGTCTGTCTGTGGTGCCTGTACAGGCCTCTTTACCCATGCCGCACTCATAAATGTCCCTTCTGTTCCATACGAACAGGTGCAGTGTGGGAAGAACATTTAAATTTTAACCTGGCTCACGTATTTAGGCCTGGAAAGGTGACAGACTTTCGTGGAGAAATTCGAGTTTATGTGACCAGAGGAGATGCTCAACAGAAGCTAAAGCTGACTCATCTCAAGAAAAGGCCTCGGTAGTAGGTTCTTACTGTGTCATTATTCTAAGAAAGATGGTAATTACTGTCACAGAGCTTATTCAGAACTGTCTTCATGTGGAGCATTTCAAAAGGATTCACTGGGGAGGGTGTATTAAACACCACAGGAAGTGAATGTTTATCACTCTTTGTCTTGTCCTCTATTAAAAAAAATTGAGGGAAAAAATTTTTAATCAAGAATGCTACTCAAGTTATATTTTATTTGAAGCTAATATCTAGAAAATATAAAAATTAATAAAAATAAAAATTTTTAGTATTATTTTGATAAAATCAGAATTTCTTTGAAGATGTCCATATTACACGTTGAAGAGATGATCCACTTATTGTTACCGATTTGTTAGGGATAAGAAGCAAGTGAGGAAAGCTCCTCAAAGATGTGAGTTAAATGTCCTCATCAAAGAAAAGTATAATAATTAATAAAGGGAAACCACAGACCCTAGTGTTTTTAGCTCCAGTATAATTTTCTCAAGAGCTGCTAATCAGAAATAATTAAAAGGCCATAAAGATAGTCGAATATTGCTTTTATGTTGTTACCTAATTTGCAGATGTTTACCTACACCTATATTCCTATGATATCTATTCTCTTGTAATAATTGTCAGGGAAGGTGATCTAATAATAGGTGTTCTGAAATTGAATGATCAGAGTAGCATTAAAGGTAAAAGAGAGGACTTTAGGAAAATTAATTGAGCTCCATAACATTTTTGCAAAAAAATAAATGACCTTTTCTATGATTTTTCTATGAAAGCAAAATGTAAATGATACCTTAACATGTTATCACAGAATTTTATAAAAATAAAATATAACAAAAAAGTACAAACAGTTGTTTCATTCATTGTTCTAAAAAGTGGTGCATAGCTGCCAATAAAAATGTTCTTACATACAAGATAAGATAAACTTCTTTTAATTTTTTTCAATTATATCCTAATCAAAACCTTCTTAACAATGGATTTTGAACCTCAGTTTCAGCACATTCTCTTTAAATGCCCTTTTCCAGTACCAATGTTCCCTTTAGGCGCGGACTTCCTCCGCCCACCTCAGGCCCTGTGCCTTGCCTGGCAGGTGCTCCCCTGTGCACTTGCAGCTGGGGTAGCTCCCCCAGATAACGTCTTGTCCAGGTCTTGCTTTTCTCCATTTTCTCAGCATAAATACTTATTAGAACTCCCCTCAAATATGGGTATAGGATAGATTCACATGTAATTCTCATCATTCCACCCATTTTAGGCCTTCATTGTATGCTGCCCTCCAAGATAACTACAATATAATTGTAAGACATTTGAGGGAAAGAACTAGCCAGTATCTTTCTTGATTGTAACCCCTGACCCCACCCTCCCACCGGCACTTAGAGTAGTGCCAGCCAAGTTCGAGGGAGCACGTGAGGACTTTCTGTCTTCACTCTCGCAGCCATTTGAAAGTATTGTATCTTCTATTCCTCTCGCCCATCTACCCTTCCTGCAGAAGGACAAGTGCAGAGAGATGAAAAGGCATTTCTAGGGCAAGGGAGACAGAAAAAGTGTCGAGAAAACAGTGTCACAGAGGCAATCTACAGTTTCAGGAACATTTCTCTTCTTAGAACGGTTATGAGTTGGGGTCTGTGGACCTTGTAGGAGTCTATGGGTGACCCTCAGAGATCCATAAACCCCCTGAACTTTAAGGCAAAGTTCTGTGTGATACACATTTTTCTATAGAAATTGTTTACAGTTTATAAGAGTTTAAAAAGTTCAGGACACAATAGAAATTTAATCTCTACTTCCTTAAAGAAATCTTGAAGAAGTGTTAAAGAGGTATAATGTCGATCCCAGAGTCTTACCTTTTCTACAAAGTAGAGGATGCCCTCATGGCCACGCTGACGGGGGGGCTTCCAGCTCAGCACCACGTAGCTCTGTGTGGCCTCGATGACAGAGAGGTCTGTGGGAGGCCCGGGAACAATACCCTCTGAAAAACAACAGGGAATAGTGAGGGGCACACACTTGGGAAGCCCAGGGCACTCAAGAGTCACAGAGGGAGGAAGAGCTAATTACTGCTCCACAGTAAAAAGAAGTACCTTGTCTCTAAACTTCTTCCTAAAACTTTCATTCATTCATTCATTCATTCAAAGCCACAATTTTACTTTCTTTGCTTGACAATTTTAATTTCCTTACAGTCCTGAAAAACAGTAGCAATGATACAAGTTATGTTTTCTGCACATCTTACTTTTTTAAAATAAATTTATTTTATTTTTGGCTGCGTTGGGTCTTTGCTGCTGCGTGCAGGCTTTCTCTAGTTGTGGCGAGCGGGGGCTACTCTTCATTGTGGGGCGTGGGCTTCTCAGAGCGGTAGCTTCTCTTGTTGTGGCTGGCAGGCTCTAGAGCACAGGCTCAGTAGTTGTGATACACGGGCTTAGTTGCTCTGCGGCATGTGGGATCTTCCCAGACCACGGCTCGAACCTGTGTCCCCTGCACTGGCAGGTGGATTCTTACCCACTGCGCCACCAGGGAAGCCCTTCTGCGCATCTTAAATCAGCTTTTTGACAGAATATCTTTTCAAGTATGCTTGGGTGGCAAACAACCTTGGAATATAGAAATAGTATATCCTCTAGGTCAGAGAGTTGTTTCTGACCAGAATAGTAAAGATGTCTTTCTCCAAGAAACTTTGAGTAGATTGGTGAGCAGCTCCCTTGTAAGACTGGGGTTTCCTAAGGGCAAGCTTTCTCAGCTGTGACGCAGATCTCTGCATGGGCAGCGTCCACATGTGTGGCTCCACATCACCCTGTGGGGTTCAGGGAAGCAGGGGGACCAGTGAGAACACGAAGCTCATGCTGTCCGCTGTGCTGTGGGTAACAGAGCCCTTTCTCTCTGACCCGGGAGTCTCATGCCTTTTGTCAGCATCTATGAAACTGCTATGAAACTTGCTGGCTCGTAAGTAGGGTGATGTTTCAGACCCTCTACAGTTCTTGACATTGGAGTGGCCCTTCCATGTGAAACAAGTAAAGTAATGAGCAAAATATATGAAATGACCATTTATAGACATTGGACATCCGTCATCATAGGACAATGATACCCCATAGCTGGAAAATTAGATGAGCCCTACCACTGTCCCAGCTTACTGTCTGGAGGGAGTTTCAAGGCAGCAGCTCAGGAAGAGAAACCCAGGTGGAGCCTGGCAGTCTCCCTGAGTGGAGGAGAAGAAGCTGTAATTCCAGGGAGGGCAAAGTGTGCACAGAGAGAGTCATGGGGAGGAAAAGGCTTCACAGAGAGAAAGGCTTCAGAGACTTGAGGGGGTCCCTTTGGAGTATTCACCTGAGTATTGATCAGCACACGCATACAAGGAAAGCACCTGAGGCCGGGAACACCCACACAAAAGAACTGGAGGGAAAAATTCTCAAAGCTCTCAAAGGACCTGGGAGAGTTCATCTTCCCACCAGCCAGACTGGAAATCTCCTAACTCATGGGGCATCCGGTAGAGTACTCAGAAAAGTACTACCTCTGAAATTCAGCCAAATTACGGCTACACTAAAGGCTGCTCTGATTCCACCAAACAAAAGCAAACCTTGAAAGAATCAAATTGTTTCCCCAGAACAAAGCTCAAGAATATTTATAGACATAAAAAAATATCCAACACCAAACAACATAAATTCAAAATGTCTGGCATGTCATAAAAAAAAAAAAAAAAATGGAGGATCTAGGGGAAGATGGCAGAAGAGTAAGACGCAGACATCACCTTCCTCCCCACAGATACACCAGAAATACATCTACACGTGGAACAACTCCTACAGAACATCTACTGAATGCTGGCAGAAGACCTCAGACCTCCCAAAAGGCAAGAAACTCCCCACGTACCTGGGTAGGGCAAAAGAAAAAAGAATAGGGACGGGACCTGCACCAGTGGGAAGGAGCCGTGAAGGAGGAAAGGTTTCCACACACTAGAAGCCCCTGCGCGGGCGGAGACTACGGGTGGCGGAAGGGGGAAGCTTCGGAGCCGCAGAGGAGAACGCAGCAACAGGGATGCGGAGGGCAAAGCGGGGAGATTCTCGCACAAGAAAGAATGAAAAGAACTGAACACAGTCTCCGAGACCTCTGGGACAACATTAAACACATGAACATTCAAGTTATAGGGGTTCCAGAAGAAGAAGAGAAAAAGAAAGGGACTGAGAAAATATTTGAAGAGATTATAGTTGAAAACTTCCCTAATATGGGAAAGAAAAATAATTAATCAAGTCTAGGAAGCACAGAGAGTCCCATACAGAATAAATCCAAGGAGAAACACTCCAAGACACATATTAATCAAACTGATTAATTTTGATTAATCAAAATTAATCATATTTAATTTAATCAAAATTAAATACAAAGAAAACATATTAAAAGCAGCAAGGGAAAAATAACACACAAGGGAATCCCCATAAGGTTAACAGCTGATCTTTCAGCAGAAACTCTGCAAGCCAGAAGGGACTGACAGGACATATTTAAAGTGATGAAGGAGAAAAACCTACAACCAAGGTTACTCTACCAAGCAAGGATCTCATTCAGATTTGATGGAGAACTTAAAACCTTTACAGACAAGCAAAAGCTGAGAGAGTTCAGCACCAGCAAACCAGCTTTACAACAAATGCTAAAGGATCTTCTCTAGGCAAGCTCGGTGGTTTGTGACCACCTAGAGGGGTGGAATAGGGAGGGTGGGAGGGAGGGAGATGCAAGAGGGAAGAGATATGGGAACATGTTTATATATATAACTGATTCACTTTGTTATAAAGCAGAAACTAACACACCATTGTAAAGCAATTATATTCCAATAAAGATGTTAAAAAAAAAAAAATGACCAGGGAATTCCTTGGTGGCCCAGTGGTTAGTGTTCTTGCTGTTGAGGGCCTAGGTTCAATCCCTGGTCAGGGAACTAAGATCACAACAGCCATGAGGCACAGCCAAAAAAAAGAAAAAAATCACCAAGTATGCAAAGAAGCAAGAAAATACAACCCATGATGAGGAGAAAAATCAATCAATGATACAAAACCAGAAATGTCACAAATGATAGAATAGTAGACAAGGACATAAAGTTATTATAAATGTATTCCACATGTTCAAGAGGCTAAAGATTAAAGATGATAATTAAAGACATGGAAAATATTAAAATAATACAAATTAATTTCTAAGATGAAAACTACAAAGTCTTTTACAAAGAATACATTGCCTGGAATTCACAATAGGTTAGAGGCTAAAGAGGAGAATAATAATAAAAGTAATGACATAGCAGTAGAAAGTAACACAGAAAGAAATGAAACACGGAAAGAAAAAAAGACTGATAGGAAAAATGAGCACAGCATCACTGAGCTTTGGTTTCAAGAGGCATGTAATTGGAGTTCCTGAGGAAGAGAAGAGAGAGGGGAGTATAGAAAAAAATATTTAAAGAAATAATGTGAAAAAAATTTTCCAAATCTGATGAAAACCATAAATGCACAGATTCAAGGAACTTGCAAACGCCAAGCACATGATATGAAGGAAACTACACAAATGCACATCATAATCAAATTTCTAAAGCCAGTGATAAAGGGAATATCTTAAAAGCAGACATGGGAAAAAAAAACATTACATACAGAAAAACACAAATAAGAATGACAGGGAAAAAAATGATAGCAGTCATTCTTACAGTGCAGACCTATATTACAATGGACCAACCTCTAAAGAAAGACTGTCAACCTAGAATTCTATAGCTGGTGAAGATATAGTCCAAAAATGAAGACGAAATACAGACTCTCACAAACATACAAATAATAAAATAATTCATAACCAGCAGGATTGCACTACAAGAAATATTAAAGGAAATGCCTTAGGTGGAAAGAAAATCACATCAGATGGAAATCCACATCTACACAGAGAAATAAAGAGCAACAGAAATGGTAAAAATGTGAGTGAATACTGAAAACATTTTTCATACTTTTAAAATTTCTTTGAAAGCTTTGTGACTGTTTGAACCAAAATAATAACATCGTATCATAGAGTTTATAATATATAAACAAATAAAATATATAACAACACCACCATGGCTAGGAGGGGTAAATGGAATGATACTGCTGTCAGTTCTTATACTACATGTGAAGTAGGATAATATTACTTTAAGGTACATTGTCATATGATGTATATTATAAATTCCAAACTACTATAAAAGAAAAAATAATTATAGCTAATAAGATAACGTAGATAAAATGGAATAATAAAAGATATTTAATCCAAAAGAATGTAGAAAGAGGGAAAAGAAAGCAAACAAGTAGATGGAACGGATAGAAAACAACTAGCAAGATGGTAGATTTAAATGCAGCCATATCAATAATCACATGAAATGTAAATAGCTCAAACACCCCAATTAAAAGGTAAAGATTACCAGATTGCATAAAAAGGCAAGGCCCAATTATATGCTGCCTACAAGAAACATGATTTAAATACAAAGACACATAGGTTAAAAGTAAAAGGAAGGAAATCATATGTCATGCTAACACTAATCAAAAGAAAGCTGGGGTCATTATATTCATATCAGACAAAACAGATTTCCAAGCAAAAATGTATTACCGTGGATAAAAGGAGTAACTTCCTAATATTAAAGTGGTCAGTGCGTAAGAGGATATAACAATAAAAATATTTATGCATCTAATAACAAAGCTTCAAAACACATGAAACCAAACCTGATAAAACTACAAGAAGCATTTAAATCCACCATTTAGTTGGAGATGTCACCACTATTTTAACAATAATTGATAGAGGGGCTTCCCTGGTGGTACAATGGTTAAGAATCTGCCTGCCAAAGCAGGGTACACAGGTTCAAGCCCTGGTCCGGGAAGATCCCACATGCCGCGGAGCAACTAAGCCCGTGCGACACAACTACTGAGCCTGCGCTCTAGAGCCTGCGAGCCACAACTACTGAAGCCCGCATGCCTAGAGACCATGCTCTGCAACAAGAGAAGTCACCGCAATGAGGAACCCACGCACCACAACGAAGAGTAGCCTCCGCTGGCCACAACTAGAGAAAGCCTGCGTAGCAACGAAGACCCGACGCAGCCAAAAATAAATAAATAAAATAAAATAATTAAATAAAATAATTGATAGAATGAGTAGATAGAAAATCACGAAGAATAAAAGACTCAAATGAAATCCCAGCAGGGTTTTTTGTTTTTTTTTTAAGAAATTGATAAGCTGATTTTAAATTCTACATGGAAATGCAAAGACTTAGAACAGCCAAAACAACTGTGGGGGAAAAAAAAGATTAGAGGACTTATACTACCTGATTGCAAAACTGTGAAGCTTTAAAAAAAACATGAAGCTTATAAAAGCTACAGTAATCAAGACAGTGTGGTACTGGTGTAGAGAAAATAAAATTGACCAATAAAGATTCCAGAAATAGATCCACAAATATACAATCAACTGATTTGGACAATGGTGCTAAGGCAATTCAATGGGAAGAAAATAATCTTTTCAACAGATATTGCTGAAATAACTGGAGAGCCATATGCAAAATAATAATAACTTAGACCCTTAATCCACACAATATAGAAATAATTAATTTGAAATGGATCATAGATTGAAATATAAGAGCTAATGCTATAACATGTGTAGAAAAAAAAAAGGGAGAATATCTGAATGAACTTGGATTTGGCAAAGATGTCAAATATGATGCAAAAATGGCAAATAAGCACATGAAAAGGTGCTCAACAGTATAAGGGAAGTGCAAATTAAGACCACTATACACCTACTATGAAATACCGCCATGGTACAAAACACCACTATGCACCAATGATAAAGGCTAAAATTAAAAAGACTGACCATACCACGAACTGGTTACAGTATGGAGCAGCTGAAACTCTGGACTACTGCAGATGGGAATGTAAAATGGTACAACCATTTTGGAAAACAGTTGGCAATTTCTTTAAAAATTAAACAAACACCTATCAGATGACCTAATCATTCAAACCCTGGGTATTTATCCAAGAGAAATGAAAGTGTATGTCCACAAAAACACTTAACAAGGAGGTTCATAGAAGGTTTCAATGGTGAAGGTATAAATAAGTTGGAATAAACTGATACATGCATCAATATGGATAAATCTCAGAATAATTATGCTGAGTGAAAGAAACCAGACAAAAATGAGTATGATTCCATTGATCTAAAATTGTGGACAACACAAACGATAGTGACAGAAAGCCGATCAGTGATGGCCTGGAGATGAGGAAGGGGCAGGAGGGAGGTATTTCAGAGGGGTATGAGGAAATTTAGGGGTGATGGATATGTTCATTATTTTGATCACGGTGATGGTTTCACAGGTGTTTGCACATGTAAAATTTATCACATTGCTCATTTTGCAGACATGCAGTTTAGTGTATGTCATTATACCTCAATAAAGCTTTTTAAAAAAGCGATTCTCTGACAACATAAGTTACTTCATGATCTCCAAATATTTGAGAATGTTCTTTCCAAAACACTTAAATAATATACACTGTAGCCTCACAACAAAAGCCAAACTGCATAGCAGAGCACTGGCAATACTGTCCGGGGAAAACGTGGTTTTTACCTGTCGGTTCCTCCTCAGTGACAATGATCTGTCCAGTCCAGGGTGCTGAAGGGCGACCTGACAGAGATAAATACAAAAATCAGAAACATTCACAAATGCAGTTCAGCTGCACTGAGAAACTGGTAAACTGGCCAGATTAGTCCCAAATGGGTTTGTTACTAGTTTACTTATGTACCTTGTTAGTGAGTCTTACCAAGCATGCACATGGTATTTTGGGGAGAGGGGGCATAGTCTCTGTTCTCAAACAACTCACAATCTGCTAGATTCCACGTTTCCGGAACTGTACTGACACAGGCGAGGTAAACAGCCTGTGTTCATACACTGTTCCCCATGTATCTCCTGAAACACATAGGCTCTCTCACCCTTCTTGAGAGATAGCATTTAATTGGGAGAAACCTTTCAGGAACAATTGTAAGCCAGGCTGTTATTTATGTCATAATGAAGATGAAAGGGGAGAGGGGCGCTGATCCTGCAGTAAAGCTCAACGAAAGAGATTTCTTTCCATTAATTTTGAAAGTGTTATTTACAAAGGAAAGCAGTTTAGATCCCGAGTAAGGAAAATGAGTGAGACAGGCAGTATAAAGTTAAAGAGGAAATTCATTTCTGTGATATCAGAAAGACATCAGAAAGAGAGAATGATTCAACTCCTGCTTCAAGTGAGGGACTTTTCACCAGAATGTGTGCAAAACCAGAAAGGTAATAAGCAAGATAATTGATTTTCAATCCCAACAAATCTTACTTTCATTAAAAGTTATTAAAGAGGAGTAAATGAAAGTATGAGATGGAATTAGGAAAGAGGGAGAGAAGTTGGACAGTGGGTGAAAAGTGACTGGAGAGTAATCAGGGAGCCTGATTAGAAAAGTCTCCAGAGAGAAGGTGACATTATTTTACTTAGATTTTTATGATGCCACTACATGTACTTAAGGTCAAGAATAACACTGAAAATGTTATAAATGGCATAGACCAGGAGTTCTCAACTAGGGTGATTTTGCCCCCCAGGGACATGTGATAATGTCTGGAGACAATTTTGATTGTCATGATGGGGGTTGCGGGGGGGAGGAGGGAGTGGGGGAACCATAGGCGTCTAGCGAGTAGAGGCCAGGGATGCTGCTAAACATCTTACGATGCACAGGACAGCCCCCTACAACATAGAATTACCTGGCCTAAAATGTCAATAGGGCCAAGGTTGAGAAATCTGGTATAGACTGAAATGTGAAATTCCAACAATTCTGTTAATGCCACTTTAAGGTCCCTATTATTAAGGATGCTGTATTGGTTCCTATGAAACAAATGCAGAGCATAATTCATGTACCACAATTTCTTTTTTTTAAAGAAGATGTTGGGGGTAGTTTATTAATTTATTTTATTTATTTTTGCTGTGTTGGGTCTTCGTTTCTGTGCGAGGGCTTTCGCTAGTTGTGGCAAGCGGGGGCCACTCTTCATCGTGGTGCGCGGGCCTCTCACTACCGCGGCCTCTCTTGTTGCAGAGCACAGGCTCCAGACGCTCAGGCTCAGTAGTTGTGGCTCACGGGCCTAGTTGCTCCGCGGCATGTGGGATCTTGCCAGACCAGGGCTCGAACCCGTGTCCCCTGCATTAGCAGGCAGATTCTCAACAACTGCGCCACCAGGGAAGCCCCATGTACCACAGTTTTGACATTGAGACTTGGAGGCTAAATATATGAAAAGATTATTTTTGACTCTAACACAGAAACACGAGTACAGATCAGACACGATGTGTCGTAAATGTGTTTTTCCTTTGATATAAAGAAATTCACAATGTTGAGTATTAATGCTCTAAGGGATAAATTCAAGATTAAGAAAACTACCTGACAATTTTAAGAAAATGAACCAGAAAGAAAAGTATATTTGAACTGTGCTAATAAAATGAAAAAAAAAAAAAAGCTCTCCAGCCTTTTGGTTTTCATATTTCATTTCAAACACAATGCCTGTAACTCAGTCAAATTAGGCAAAGTTTTCTGAATCAAATAAAAATAACATAAAATAAAGCCCTTAGTGAACAGATGAGTCAAAAAACAAATACTTTTTTGTTTTTGTCTTTTTTTCCCCTGGATTTTTCTGATCAGTAAAGGATTTCTTATTCTCTTCTCCCTCTAGTGGAGAGTGGAGAAATCACCTTGCAATAGGATCTATTTCAGGCATATAAAAAAAATTCAAGATGATCCTGAATAATGAAAAATACTTACTTTTAAGTCTAGCTTTCTCAGCTGGATCCAGAGCAGCCACAGGCTCGGAAACACGAGAGGGGAGACCTATTCCAGTTTTGTTCACAGCTCGAACTCGGAATATGTAAGAACGACCTTCTATCAATCCAGTGACTGGGAAACGAGCAAACTTCACAGGTGTGTCATTGCACTGAGACCAGCTGTCTGTGCCCACCTCACACCTAAGGGAGAGAGAGTGATGGACAAAACAGAAAAAAACAGAGCTGGATGAATCAGACTCCCTGACTTCAGACTATACCACAAAGCTACAGTAATCAAGATAATATGGTACTGGCACAAAGAAAGACACATGCACTCCAATGTTCACTGTAGCCCTATTTACAATAGCCAGGTCATGGAAGGAACCTAAATGCCCATCGACAGACGAATGAATAAAGAAGATGTGGTACATATATACATTGGAATATTACTCAGCCATAAAAAGGAACGAAATTGGGTCATTTGTAGAGACGTGGATGGATCTAGAGACTGTCATACAGAGTGAAGTAAGTCAGAAAGGGAAAAACAAATACCGTATATTAACGCATATATGTGGAACCTAGAAAAATGATACAGATGAACCAGTTTGCAGGGCATAAATAGAGGCACAGATGCAGAGAACAAACATATGGACACCAAAGGGGGAAAATGGTGGGGTGGGTGGTGGTGTTGGGATGAATTGGGAGATTGGGATTGACATATATACACTAATATGTACAAAATAGAGAACTAATAAGAACCTGCTGTATAAAAAAATAAATAAAATAAAATTCAAAAATAAAGAATCTTACTAGATTTGTAAAAAAACGGTGCATTTACATAGAGGGATACTTTTACAAAGGTAGATAGTTATGTTTTTAATTAAAATACAGATGCATATTTTTTAAAAAAGAATATATCTAAAACTTCACAGTTCATCATTATTCAATGATGAAATAACGTGGAAACATTTAGTGTACAGTTATAAATAAAGTATAATCTATTATAAATATTTCTCTGGTTGGTACTGAGCTCAGTAGGCATATACTTACTTACTGCTATAAATATTAAGTTTAATCCACCTTGGTACAAACCTGTCATACTACAGTGGCATAGATTATCTGCCCCTAGTGGTTTTTACAGTCAGGGTTTATTACTCAAAAATGGAAGAGAATTGGAGCAACTATCTGAAAAGAAACTAAGTCAGACAATAATGTATTTAGGTCAATAATCTAAATTTGTTTCTAAATTGGCCAAGCTCACTGGATAATTCATATGTAAGACCCATTTACTATAAATATAAAGCCTCTAAGTTTTGGAGAATGTAAACAGCAACGATTTGTAGATAAAACAGTTTAATACTACGGATATTTGTTATTTCTTTGTCAGACTTGAATCCTGTGATATAAATGAGATTTTCTTAGTATTCTTAGAGTACTATTCTTTAAATTACTTAATATTCTTAAATTACTGACATACTAATAATACGGACATTAAGCATATTGAATACCAGCTATTTCATCTCTAAAGTGGCCTCTATTAGGTGAACAAATTCATAATATTCTCGCCAAATTAGTGACTTGGGTTGGTAGTACAATTCAAGGATTATCTTTGGAATTTAGGTAAACAGGTAGGTATGTGTATATACACACATATATATACATACACACCAGACAGAGACAGAGACACAAGGAAAAGAGGGAGAGAACAGTAAAGAAAACACTTCACCTAGAAATGGTGGGAGAAATCAAGCATGTGTCTCTATGGCCAAATCACTCTAACTGAAGTTAGACTAAGTACTAACTTATCAATAAAATATCCCAGAATAGGACTCCCTCCATCCACAGCCGGCTGTTTCCAAGAGATGATGATATAATCTTTGTTGGCATCCAAGGACACCACATCCAAGGGAGAGGCTGGGGCTCCTTCAATCTCTGCATCAGCATCTGTGGGGATACAGAAGGATCCTGTTAACCCTCTCAGATGTGCTCTGTCAGCCCCAAAGGCCAAGGTCTTAGTGCAGACATTTCTTACCACACCACTGCAGTGGCTATATCTTTGGTCCCAGTCGAGCAATCTTCAATTTTGTAATTTGCTTACCAAAATAACAATGTGTGCTTTTCACCATCAGTACAAGGAACATTACGCTAGGAAGGGCTCTGAAAAGGACCCATGACCTCTGCCTCATGGCCCTTGCCTGCCCAAAATGTTCTAAAAGAAAATAAATAAGGACATGTTGAGGACTGCTATCAGAAAAGTCTGATGTAAGTTATGTCAGGAGGTCTGTTCTTAAGATAATTATTGTGCAGTGTTACTCGGAAACTATGAATGGCTCCAAAGGGGAACAAACAGCCTCTTCTGTTACCTTCTAGATACATCCACAAGAGAAGAAGAACCAAGAAGCTTTGCCCATCCCTATGCTGGGACCACCATTTTGGAAGAGAAACAAAAACATTCATTTTAATTAAATGTTTGTTCCCAAGCTGAAGATCCTTGTGAAAGTAACTCTGATGAAATAGCCACATCTGAGCTTAGTTTATCTGAGTTTAGTAAAAGTCCAAGACTATACAAGAAACAGAGTTCAGTGACTGTTCATGAAATGGGATCCTCTGACAGTGGTCCCCTCAGCAGTGTATGCACAGATAAATTAGTAACACAGGGGTGTTTTTAGGAGGAAAGGAAGGGGAATGAAAATAACCCCATAGTAGCCTTTTAAGTGAAAATGATTAAGATAAGAGTCACAGTCCCAAGGGGAGGGGAACCACATTTGCCAATTCCACTTGACATCTGGTCAACCCTTTAACAACCGGAATTAGTAGGAGAGGAGGCTGAGACATGTAGGAGCCACTCACCCGGCGAAAACACTCTTGTTGACTGAAAAATAAACACTTTCTTTTCCTATGATCTACACTTCTGTAACTCTTATAAGTTACTGAAACATTTGCTAACAGGGCTGTGCATTAGCTGTGAAGATCTTAAATCAGTTTGGTTTTGAACATTCTGTTTCTTGCCCCATGAACCGGCATGAACCCATGAACCTGCAGGATAATATCTCCTGCGTAAGTGCTATAGGAGAGTGTAACCAAATCATCATGCCTAAAACAATGCAGAATTCCTGCATGCCACACAACGGCAAATGGGCATTTTGGTGGGGAGAAACTTTTTTCCTTTTAGGCTTTCAGAGCACTGGATGGTGGGGAGAAGTTCTGCTGATGGTGAAGGTGGAGCAGAGCTAGGATGGAGGTGGAGATGCTGAAGTTAACAGACCTAATAGCTGCTCAGCTGCGAGAGGGACAGCTGGCAACCTCTAGCCATGTCCCTTTTTAGCAAAAAGCCCATAATGTAACAACCAGCAACGTTGGTGTTGATAGATAAATCCATTGTATGTAACAGAGCCTGGCAGACAGCAGACATTTAGGGAGCCATTTCTCAGCATTTCTATAAAGTTGCTTGGAATATGCCATTTGCCATGTGGACTTGACAATCTTTCAAAACACGGTTCTGTATAGCAGCTGCTGGAAGCCAAATCCAAATACCATGCTGTATTGCTTCACACTTGTGCTCTTGGCTCCCAGCAGCTGCTAGAGCGTCTGGCCCACAGTACCCACTTGGGCAACGTCAATCCTCTCCTTAGCCTCTGCCCTTCTCCCAACCCTCCAAATAGTCAAACTTTTTGTATCTTTGATTAATTAGGCCAAAGATTAGCCTGCTACTCTTTATATTCTGACCTCTGACACAGGCTGTTTAATAACTTTTATCAAAATGTAAGTAATTTTATTGTTTATCTTTATTATAAAAGTAGTGTCTGCTTGTAACATATATGTAATTAAAAATACATGTTAGAATCCCTCTTAATTCCATAACTCAGAGATTACTAATACTAACGTATTTGCCTACGTTTTTCTAGATTTTTTCCCCTATATTAATAAACTCAAAAGTAATTGTTTTTCACAACAATGTAAATCAACTATACTCCAATTTTTTAAAAAAGTGATTGTTTTTTAAATAAAAGTGGGATTGGACTATATAGTTTCATGTAAACTGGGTTTTTTAAAATATATTTTCATATTAGTAAGTATACATCATTAGTTTTCATTACTGTGCAGTATTTGTGTGTTTATATGGAATATTTATTATACTTTATTTTCAGTTCCCATTGGTGGATATCTAGATTCCTTCCATATTTTCCCCCAAACAAACATTTTTTTCAGCTTTGTCCACTTAAATTCCTAGAACTAGAATCGTTGGGAAATGCGCACAGTTGATACATAGTGGCAAAACACCCTGAGCAAAGCTAAACCGATTTATACTCACCAGCAATGTGTGGGAGTGCTGGCCCCTCCATTCCTTCATCCCAGTGGATATTAAAACCTTGTAAATCTTTTCAGTGTGATAGATTAATTTTATTGCTTTGATTACTAGTGAAAACTTTTTCATAATTTATTTTTCATTTGTAATTCTTTTTTCATGACATTTATATCCCATCCTTTATCACTGTATCATCTTTCTTTCCTCCCTGCCATGTGTGTGGGAAGGGGAGGAAAGAATATATAAAAGTCTAGAAGAATATGTGATAAAATGATAACTTCAGGTATCTCTGGATGTTAGACTTACGATGGCTTTTTTTTTTTCTTATTTATATTATCTAGTTTTTCAGAAAGAACACATATTATTATGTATGTAACAAAAAACTGGCCAAATATGTACAGCTCCGGAATGTGTTTCTGCAGACATATGGTGCTTTCTACACTGATCATTCTGGTTCAGAAGCTATTTTCTAAGCAGCAAAATACCAGAGCTCTAAAAAATGCATTGAAATGGCCTCATGCAGCTCAAAGTTTAAAATAAAAACCACCATAAAATGTCACTTAAAACACTTTGGTGGTTTCAAAAAGTTAAACACAAATTTAACATACGACCCAGCAGTTCCACTTGTAGCTATCTACCCAAGAGAAGTGAAAACCTAGGTCCCTGAATAGGAACACAAATGTTCATAGCAGCATTATTCATAACAGTCAGAGAGTGGAAACAATCCAACTGTCCATCAACTGGTGAATGGACACACAAAATGAGGCATATCCATACAGTGCAATATTAGTCAGCAATAAAAAGGAACAAAGTACCAACATAAAAACCTCAAAACATAGGCTCAATGAAAAAAGACAAAAGTAAAAGATCACATATTATATCCAGAAATGTTCAGAAAAGACAGTTCATAGAGGCAGGGAGTAGATTAGTGGCTGTCTGGGAGCTAGACTGGAGATGGGAGTGGGGAAGGGGCACAAGAAGCCTCTTTGGGGTGAAGGGGTTGTACTAAGCTGGATTGTAGATGGTGGGCGCACAGCTCTGAATATTCTGAAAAGCACTGTCCACTTAGCATGCTGGACTCTTATGGTGTGTAATTATATCTCAATAAAGATTTTTTTAAAAGAATCTAAAATATATCATTTAAAATAAACTTACAGGGGAAATCTTTTTCTAAAAGTTAAATTCACAACTCGATTTCTGAAATTCGTCTTTGCAATTTTGTCTTCCCCATGAATCTTTTCAATTCTCTCACATCAATATTTGATACATTTTAGAATCTTCCCTTATTTTGTGGATATGAAAACTAGCTTAATGATAAATTTCAATCCCTTCCCCCTGTCTGTGGTTGGTCATCTGAAGTCTGGCCTCAACCTGCAGAGAGCCACGACTCTGGATGTGGGCACTGAGAAATGTTGCTGAGGAAACCCTGGACTGTGTCAGAGTTCCCAGAAAAAGTCCACAAAGGGAATCCTCAAGGCATAATTTAAGTGTTTCTTGAGTCACCAGAGATACTCTTCGGTTCAGGTCAGACTGAGAGCAGAGGCAGACTCTGTTTGCTTTCAGTTATCATCTGGCCAAGTCTATCCGGGTGCTTTGTTTAAACAAACATACTTGCTGATAACTTCCAGGGTGTCCATTTTTACTGCAACTGACCCAGAGGGCTACCCCTCTTTTCCCCTCACAAGATCCGACTTTTCCCAAATGCTTTTGTGCAGGAGGAAGTCTTCCGCATTTTTCAGCTGGCATAGATATCCGTGCATCTTTATCAGTTGCGAATCCGTGGCAGAATTCAATGATCATTTGTCATTGTTCAGTACTGGTGTGGTATATAGACTGCCGTCTCTCCCTAGTATCCATTCCTCCTGTTTCCTTTTAGTACCAGAACCCCTGAGCTTCTGCAGGCAACATGTTGCCCAGCTTCCCTCCCTGTGGATGTGTGGTAGAGTGTTCACCATGCAGAAGTGATGTGTGCATCCCTGCATCTCTGCCCTTCCCACAGGCTGGAACGGGAACACAAGACAGCACCACGGGGCAGTGGAGCAACAACACAGATGGGAGGCAGGACTCTGAATGACTGAGTTGAGCAGAACCACCTGGACCCCCTTCCTACCTCTGGATTGATGGACATAGGACAGAAATAAACTTTTTTAAAAAATTTCATTTCAGCAGCTTAACCTATTCCCTAATTAAAATCCTGGGTCAGCCATCAGAAGGCCTGTATCCTAGTCCCACTTCTGTTTCTGTGAGGCTTTTGGTAAATCATGTTACGTTCCTGAGCTTTAGTTTTTGCATCTTAAAATTAAGGGGAGGAATTTCCCTGGTGGTGCAGTGGTTAAGAACCCGCCTGCCAATGCAGGGGACATGGGTTTGAGCCCTGGTCCGGGAAGATCCCACATGCTGCGGAGCAAATAAGCCTGTGCACCACAACTACTGAGGCTGTGTGGCACAACTACTGAAGCCCGCGCGCCTAGAGCCCGTGCTCTGCAACAAGAGAATCCACTGCAATGAGAAGCCCGTGCACCGCAATGAAGAGTAGCCCCCGCTCACTGAAATTAGAGAAAGCCCGCGCGCAGCAACGAAGACCCAATGCAGCCAAAAATAAAAAATAAATAAGTAAATAAATAAATTTATAAAAAAAAAATTAAGGGGAATCCTAACACTTTTGTGTGCCTTAGACTCCTTTGGCAAAGTGGTAAAGAAAACCTAGAGGGCCCTTCTCAGAACAATGTTTTTAAATGCATAAAATAAAATACATGAGCTTACCAAAGAAACTAATTATACTGAAGTACAGTTATAATCACAGAACCCTTGGGAGTCTGTGGACCCCAGTTAAGGACACCTACATGACCTCTAAATTTCCACCCTCATCAAAACACCTAGGAGTTTATGGTTCTATTTAATGCACAAGAGATAAAAAATTAGCAAGTCTACTTGTATTGTTTATATGTTTATTTTCTGTATATTGTGACTTTTGACATCTTAAAAGCCTTTCTGGGTGGGGAGAGATTTTCTGTCCCCATCTCCGGGGGCTAGCCAATTTTAACCCATCCAGAGCTCACCTCCTCCATCTGGCCCGTGTACCCCAGGAGGAAATATTCCTCTGCCTTAATCATCTCAGCACCAGGGACCAGACAACTAAGCACGACCCCTGTAGCTTAGGGTCTGCTGAAGTTGTTCACACCAGCCAATCCTGTACTGTTTACCCCGCCCTGCCATGCCTTTTCCACGGGAACTCCAATACAGACTGCGGTCTAAGCTCTCCCTCTGCCTCTTCTGCCTCCTGACCAACCAGTAGTGCCTTTGCTTCCCCATGCGGCCCTGGGTGGTTCTCTAGGACCTATGAGTATAATACACTCTTTTCCTGAGCCCCTCCTCTGTCTCCTCGTGTGGCCACACCTGACTGACCATCACGTAAAAGAACACAGAGCACTGCCTTTGTGGCCTGGAAGTGTTCATTGTCTTCCAGATGTGCTAGTATCTCATGTAGAAATAACATTCCCACTTGTACATGTCTGACCTGTTAGAGACATCACTGAAAAAAGAAAGCCTCCTAAAACCAACAGTTACAGCTTGTCTTAAGGATTCAGTTGTAGCATCTTGTTTCCTAGTTCATTAAAACTAAAGCTATAAAGAAAAGGCCTAGAATGAAGTAATAAATTTGCTCTCCAAAATAGATATTCAAGAGTGAGTCCCCATCACTCTTTTATTGTAGCTTCTTCAAACTGAGACGGCTTTTTGCATCACTAGGATCTAGCCTCTCTACTCAGACACCTACAGAGCACTGCTCTGGAGGCTCACTGAAGATGAGGAAAGTACTGACATGAGAGTACTGACAGTAACATAGTCTGGAAACTGGTCACCTTCCATTCCAACTGGTGCCTTCAGGGTTAAATTTTTACATTGGCTCTTTCATCTTTACCAAAAATATGTTTGGATAGATTGACATGGCCTCGGTGTTTTAAATATTCTCAGATGTTCTGCTTTTTGCTAGGTCTTACCTCGAACAAAGACGTAAGCGCTGTATTGTTCATAATATTCTCCCATTCGTACATGGATTGTGTAGAGACCTTCATCTTCCTTGTTGAGATGAGAAAATGTTAGTGTTGCCCGATCGCCACTCCAGTGTGTTTGCACCCATTTTGATGGAGAAACAGGAGCCCCTGGGGAACAAAAGTAAGCAAATTAACTGATTTCTTTCTCTATTACTCTCTTCTTCCTTCTTCCCCTCCACTCTTCCCTCCCTCCAATTCTCTCTCTCTCTCTCTCTCTCTTTATTCCTCTTCTTCTATATTGAAAGCTATCTGAATATTAGAGGACGTCTGTAGGGCTTTGAGTCATTCTGCCATGTTTATATTGGTTAAAATGTTAGAGCAGAAGTGAGGGGACCAGGGCCAGATACATAATCTGTAGGTCCCAGTGCAAAATGAAATTACAAGACCCCTTGCTCAAAAAGCAGAGGAAAAAAACACAGTCAAGGTACTAAAATATAAGGCTTTGTCCTCTAAAAATAATGTATTACTTATAAAACATATTAGGGTAATACAAATTGCAAAAACTAATATTTTCATGCCATAATTTTACATACAAAAATAATACTTTATTAATGTGATACATTGATTGATAATACGATATTTTTTACTTACTTTTCTGCAAATTCAGTTATTTTTAGTAACTTCATTCTAAATTGATATAACTGAAAGCAACATCAGTCACTCTTTGCAAATGCAAGATCATAAATTAGTTTTGATTTTTTTTATTTTAAGAAGGATCTTTCTGCTGATGAAACTATTAATGCAGCTGTTAAGAGTATTACATAGTCATAGTAATATACAGCTTTATACGTTATAGTATTATATGGTTACGGTGCTATAAAGTTAACATTGGGTTAATCTTATGATAAACTATTTCAAAATATAAATTTTAGTACTCTAGAGCTGACGATTCTTTTTTTTTTTTAAACATCTTTATTGGAGTATAATTGCTTTACAATGGTGTGTTAGTTTCTTCTTTATAACAAAGTGAATCAGAGCTGACAATTCTTGAGGAACAATTTTTTCTAGAAAGATTTAACTCTTTATACAAATAGTTTCATGTAAGTCTGAATTTAATTTTAAATGTAAATTTACATAATTGCATCCTAATGTTTTCTCTTACATGTCCTGTAACTTGTGGTCATACAAGAAACTGAAAATGACTTCATGATTTGTATATAATTCAAATGCCTGTTTATGCATTCTCTCACTGTATCTTTGATTATGAGGAAATTTTAATTTAAAAATTATCTTTCTTGTTAATAACTGCTTCATCCAAAGTTTCGTATGAAAATAGTATTCTTTTTCATTGAATGTGACAATGTTTAAACTTAATTTTTATTTCCAAGCCTGTGAATGTTTGCTTTGCAATGTTGTGGCAGTTTTCATAACCAGAGTCTAAACTCTGAATAATACTAGCTGCCTTATGTGCCTTACTGCAATGTCTATGTACATGCTTTTATTTTATAATATCTTACGGACAAAGTTTACTGCGTGATTGCTGGCAGTTCCTGTCACGGTGCTCAGGCGAGGAAGCTCATATCCGTGCAGATCCCACAAATATGCATTCTGGGGGCGGACGGGCAATCTCGGCTCCCACGGTGGGCGCCCACACTGCCCCACGTGGGACCCCTCCTCTCCTCTAGGGCCACGCCGTCCAGCAATGTTGCTGCTGCTGCTGCTGCCGTGACTGGTTTCACTCTGGGCCCAGGCCCTGGTCTCAGCCATGGTCTTGGGATGGCCCAGACTGCCCGGTGCCCACACATGCACTGAAGTTCAGGCCAACTGCATGGTGAGCATGCTGACCACCACCCACCGTGCCTGGGGACCAATGGGCCTGCTCCATAGTCCCATTGGACTTCACTGGACTCCGCTTTATTTTACCAAATAAAATTAACTTAGAAAATGAATATACATCCACCTTGCAAAATGAGAATACAATTTTTTGTAATCCTTTCCCTATATTACTTGGTGATAAGAAATTATAATCTCCACAAATATATTGCGAAAGTTCTGCTACTCTGATATATGTGTAAAAGCTTTTGTAACATCCAAAAGGTTATGTCCTCTAACGTTCAGATTCTGCCAGCTCTGATAAAGAGAACTGCAGTCTTATGGACATTCATGCTCTGGGGCCAAGCCTGGGCTGTGACCTTCTGCAAATAAGAACCTAGTGAGAATTCATTAGTAAGGCTCACCATTTCGGTACCACTGGATCTCCGGCTGGAAATGTTTAATTTCAGGAGTGATAACTACACGGCAGCCTAGACTCATCGTCTCGCCTTCTCTCCCGAAAGACACATCAAACTTGTCATCAAAGTGGATCTCAAACTTGGACGCATAACCGTAAGGGGTCACAGCAACTGGGCATAACAAAAACAAACATCAGTAATTTACTTTTTGTCATCAAAGAGACACAAGCATTTTAATAAGCACAGGCAGAAAGCAATCACGACAAACCTATCAAGCGACTTATCTGGGCAAAAATTAAGTCTTATAAAAGAAGTATGTAGCATATGCACATATATCATTATATTGAAATGGAAATTCTGTGTATGGAAATTCTTGCTTCATTGGTCAGATAAGCTAAATGCTTATTTTTACTATTATAATTAATAGAATTGAAAAGATCAGGTTTAACGCCTTACATAAAATGTAAATGAATACCACATTTAGCTTCGACTTAGATATGGCTGCAATATATGCACATTAAAATGTTAGATCCTGAGTTCATTTAAACTTTACTGCTTGTACTCTTGGAACAAATAGCCATATCGATTTCTCATAAAAATAGAGTTTTTTAGTAAGTGGCTTCAGCTTCTTTGATGATCTGGGTTAAAAAAATACAAGAAATATCAATGGGAGAAAACAAAGTTTAAAATACCATTCTTAGAAATATCTTATTTATAGATTGAGTCAATACCTGCACCATAAACTCTCCTAGGTTTTATTTTCTCTTTTCTCAAAGGAAAGGGCCTGGGAAAATAATGACTATTTTTTGATGGCTTCCTGCATGCCAGGAACTTCACATTTGACATGTCATCTAATCCTTGCAAAAACTCCATGGCATAGTTACTAGTTTTTCCTCTCTTTCAGGTGGGGATATAGAAGTTCACAAATATATATAGCTAACGCAAAGCTTCCAAAGGCATCATGTGTGAAACTGAAATTCAAATGTATAACTGCCCAACTCTAAAACTTAGGCCCTTTTTCTCCTTATTTCAATTCTCTTCCTAAGACCTCTTCGAATTAATTTGAAAATGCAAGCTAACATTTATTGAGTTCACCTTGAGCCAAGTATTGTTCCAAGTGTTTAATACCTATCAACTCAATTAAGCCTCATAATAACCTATCAGGTAAGTACCATTATTATTCCCATGTTATCGATGAGAAAACAGCAGCACAAGGAGACTAAATAACTGCCCATATGCACCCTGCAGACCCAGGATTTACACTGGCAGGCTGTTTCCAGAGCCTGTGCTCTCAACCAATACTTGGGGTTGACTTGACTTTGTGTGTCCCCAGGCAACCACTCACCAACAGGGAAATGACTTCTCTTTGAAGCGTGTGTCCCATCTGCCCCATTTTTATATGATGATGTCCCACTGAGATCAAAACGCAAAACAACTTGAACAGATCTTGTTTATTGGGAAGTTGGTCTGGTTCCAAAGCTGCCTCAGGGAGTAGAGATAAGGGTTATAGGGAGGGCCTGGTTTAGGTCAGGGGTTGGCATATCTGTGAGCCAACTCTGGATTGCCTCCTGTTTTGTACCATGAAGAATGGTTTTTAACTTTTTTAATGGCTGAAAAAAATCAAAAGAAGGATAATATTTTGTGACATGGGAGAAGTCATAGGAAATTCAAATTTCAGTGTTCATAAATAAGGTTTTATCTGGATACAGCCATGCTCATTCATCTATCTATTGCCGATGGCTGCTTTTGCGTAACAGTGATAGAGTGGAATAGTTGTGACACAGACCCACACAGCCTAAACTATTTACAATCTAGTCCTTTACAGAAAATGTTTGCCAATCCCTGATTTAGAATATGGTTGGTATTAGAAAGACCAGGTTACAAGTCGCTATTCTACCATTATGCGTGGTCTTGACCCATGATTTAATCTCTCTAAATTGTTTCCTCATCTGCATAGCACAGATAAAAAGGCACCCAGTTCATAAGCTTTGGAGAGCATTAAATGAATCAATGCATATAAAAAATGTCCTAGGGGACTTCCCCGGAGGTTCAGTGGTTAAGACTCTGAGCTTCCACTGCAGGGGGCATGGGTTCGATCCCTGGTCAGGGAATTAAGATCCCACATGCCGCACGGAGCAACCAAAAAAAACAAAACAAAACTGCAAATCACCAGTAAAGGTGGTGGTGCTGTCTCCCAGCTCAAAAAAAAAAAAAAAAATGTCCTAGTACGGAGTCTGGCACAACTGATCAATATATATTAACTACTAGAGCAGAACCAAGGGCAGGGAGCTTTATCCATGATATTTACCAGCATATTCCAACCACCTAAACTGGTACCTGGCACACGGTAGATGTTCAATAAATACTAGTTGAATTAATGAATAAGAGCCCTCCGTTCTCTATGTTGGGAACAACTGCACTCAGTTCAGGAGCCAGAGGAGGCTCTGAAAGATTAAGAAGTCAGAGAGGTTAGGTTGAGCTGGGCTTTCAAACTTTGGCTTGATGGAGAAGAGGGGAATGGAAAAAACATGGATGATGATATAGAAGTGGGACTGAACAGGATACGTGTGGAGGATTGTAGAACGACTAATAGGCCAATCTTGGGGACACTGGGGATAAGTCATAGTTTCAAATTTCCCAGTTATTCTATCTCAATATAAATCAAATGATAGAGAAGGACATGATTTAGGATGTGTTCCTTCTTCACTCTCACCCATCATCCCCTCTTGCCCAGGTGATTGATACCAATGATTACAATTTAGAATATTAAAATTAGGAGCCATTCCATGAAGTCGATGGAGTAGGTCATCTATAGACATCAAAGTAATTAGTTAGGTGAAAAATTGAACCATGGGAAAGTATTTTCATCAACCACTTTTAAAACTACCACTTATTTTTTAATGTTTGGAAAATAAGAAGTTCGGGCTTGACTACTGTTTTCAGTCTGAACAGTGTAAGCATCCAATTACTTGAACAACAATAAGGATTTTACTTTTATTGCCACCCATGAAAAGAAGTTCTGATATAGATGAAATGATTGAAGTTCACAAATTTACAAATTACTATGGATTAGAATATTGTTAATAATTTGTTATTAAACCACATTTAG
Source organism: Neophocaena asiaeorientalis asiaeorientalis (assembly GCF_003031525.2). NCBI lineage: Eukaryota > Metazoa > Chordata > Mammalia > Artiodactyla > Phocoenidae > Neophocaena > Neophocaena asiaeorientalis. Next base: position 1,053,633 of record NW_020174694.1, read on the forward strand.
ACCTCATTAAATTGCATTTCATAAATTAATGTATTTATTCATTCATCATCAAATACTACTCTACATCAGGTGCTGGGGTTTAAAGATAAAAGGTCCAGCCTTGCCTTCAAGTGTCTCATGGGTCAGTGGGAGAGAACAGTTAACAGTGTCCAGTGAGATAGATGGTCTTATGAAGGTGCCACAGCTTCACTGGGGGCACCGAACCCTGAGTGGGTGGGGCCTGGGGTGGCAGTGGGGTCAGACATGGATTTCTCAAGGAGTCGATACTGAACTAGATATTTAAAAATGAGTAAAACTGCTCTGATATAGTCCAGACTGTGTGTGTGTGTGCGTCTGTGTGTGTGTGTGTGTGTGTGTGTGGTTAAATCAATCTGCACAGATTTGTGTAATGATCTTTCTCAATTTAAACACAGAAAGACTTAAAAGCATTTTAAATGCTTTTAAGACTTAAAACCATTTTTAGCCTGTCACATCTGGGCATTTATAAAACCAGAACAAAGCAATTATATGCAGAAAGAGAATATAGTAACCAAAGAATCTGAAAAAATAAAACCAATCACAGGTAGTATTACACACATACTAGCATATATTATAATATAGACTATGTATTTATTTCGGCATTATGGAACAGCTTATTACGCAGTATTGTACAGAGATGACACAGCAAATATACTTTGAAACTTACAGCTGAGGGGCAAGGTGGAGGCCCCCGCATGGAAGCGAGTCTCATCAAACTCTCCCTTATATCCTAGAAGAGAAAGCAGAAAAGCATGCCAACTGTTCCTTGACTTTATTTTTTAGCAGTGAGAATAATTTTTTTTAAAATACACTTTGAATAAAACAAGTTCAGCAAACCTACTCTTTACCACAACCGAAGCATATGCTGAAAGCTCTCCTTTAACATTCATCGCTGAGGCACGGTACTGAGCGGTGTCTTCAAAATCACATCTGAAAGAACGGATGGAAATGAGTGCCCAGTGCAGTGACACTCCTGGTACAGTCGTCACTCAGCAACCGCGAGGGATTGGTTCCAGGACCCCCATGGATATTAAAATCCGTGGATGCTCAAGTCCCTTAAGTAAAATGGTGTAAAATAGTCGGCCCTCAGTATCTGCGGGTTCCACCTCCTCAGATACGGAAGGCCGATGTAATTGCTAGCTGTTTCATCAAGGATCTCTTTGCTAACAAGCCACAGGGCAAATCACTGACTGACACATAGCTCTTTGGCACTCCTGATAAAGCTACTCTCTCTGACCCAGCGCCCTGTGGTGTGTTATATAGGTCAACAGATCTATCTACCAACAGCTATAGTCCACCGTGACCCTAGCCTGGGTTCATTTAAAATGTCCCCCCCCCCAAAAAAAGTCAACAAAGTGTCAAGTATATAAATTACAGTGTGAACAGTGTGATGAAAAATTGGTCTAAAGTTGTATCAGGAGCAGAAAACGTCCAGCCATGTACCTTTGGAGGAGGTAAGACCCTGAACACCTTGGGGCCTCCCTCAGGGTGGGTTTCAGTCTGGGGGGCTACAGGGTGATGAAAAGACAAAGAAATAGCCTCTCCTTATAGACGCCCACAGACTCCCTGAGCCACAAAACGGATCCCAGTTAGTCTAATGTGCTCTAGCCTCAAAGTACAAATAAGTTGTTTAACTTTCAATTCTGCTAAGGTTCAGGCCCACAGAACAACACAAGAAGTGCCATTTGGAAGTTCCTCTAAGTTATAATGCAGAAATTGGGATGCTGTTAATGGAGTAGAGAGAGAAGGATCTCACATAGAGATGAACAGGCTAAGATTTCAAAGAAGGCTGTTCTGTGCCTTATCACTGCCAGTGTTCGTGTTCTTCATTGTTCCTCTGGGTTTAGTTTCATTTGCAATATCTTAATTCTTGTTGAAATCTACAGACATCAGTAGAACCCCAGGAGGGTCAATACAGTTGCCTTTCCCATAGCTATTTAATTATAAAGCAACCACATAGCTCACCGCCACCTCAGTAGAATCTCCGACTGGCAGAATGGATGTAACTTTAGGAAGGGGTCAATGCTTGGCAAAAGCCCCAGAGTCCCAGGGTTCTTTCTGCTTGAAGCCCAGCATCACCTGTGTCAACTGCTCTGACCTGAGAAGGCTATGAATCTCTTGAGATCAGAATGACGTAATTTATTTTTACTTTGACATCTCAGCATGTCATGGTTTTATTTGAACCGAAAATGCTGGCAGCTTGTTTAACTTTTCCATCCACATAACTAGGCTTGGATTTCAAGACCACATTAGGAGACATGATAAACCTTTGAAAACTTGGAAATTTTGATGTGGATTCTGCTTTCAAATTTTGCTTCTGATTTTGCTTTATAAACATCCCAATGTCAGGCTCTGCGTCCATCTACAGGCTGACAGGGTGGGCACATAGTTTCCCACAGTTCCTGGTGAGCTGAAGGAAAGAACAATTTCTCTAAGTACAGCTTACTTTCAATGTCACCCACCCCAAACTTCATTGGCCTTTACTGATTAAAGGCAAAAGTGTATAGTGATGGCATAGATTTGGAACTCTGAAAGGATAACTGAATATAAATGCCTACTTATGTAACTTATTTTCTTACTAATGTCTAAGAAAAACTCTCCAGTATATAAAAGGATAAATAGATACAAATGAATTTTTCCTCGTCGTCTTTGACTAAATTCAAGTAAGATCACTTTGGGAGGTAACGTGGGCTTGGTAAGAGTGTCATGCTTATCGCTCTTTGGTGTGCACCAAGAAGCAACGTATGGGACTGTCCCCCATCCTGATCACGCTGCATTGGGAGGAAAAGGGGACAGTCGTTAACTGGAGCACAAATTGCCACCCTAAGCAATTGCTGGGCAACACACACAGACCCTGATGTCTCTTACGCGTTTATCTCCAGAGTGTGCACTCCATATCGGCTTTCGATAATATACTTTCCAGGGTTTGCATGGACGTCTATTGGCACCTGGTTTTTATACCTATGAGACAAAGGAAACAAGGTGAAGTAAGTTGAGGTGTAAATAGATTCATGATTAAAAGCAACACACACACAACTGTTGTTCTTGAAGGAACACCTGTAAACACAGCACTGAGGTCGGTAGTGGGGTCTGTTCAATAAATGCAAATAAAACACATTATAAATATTATAAAACTTCTTTTTCTTAACATTAAAACAATGGAATTTTATTTTGATGAAAAATGAGTTTACAATCATTTAGTAAATGAAGAGCAAACACTTCATTTTCCTATCCCATAACTCGAAAAAAATCATTAGTGAATAAATATCTGTGAACAGATTAAGGGTAAGGCAGACTGGATAATAAACCACCTGAAGTTCACACTCCCTGCATGTGACTCACTTGAAAAGGATGAAAATGGCACTGGAGATAACTGATAAGATATGGCCATTGAATCTCATCCTAATCATTCAAATAAGCCCAATGATACTCATTCTTTGCTCATCATGGGCAGCAAACTATACACGTTTTACCGAAAGAATACTTTGATAGAAGCACTTTTTTAGATTATATTGTGCATCACGATTATTAAAATGGCTTGAACAGTCCCACTTAACCACCATATATAAAGTGCAACTACATAATATTCTACATTTTACCTGGGGTGTGATGAATATCAATCTAGACTGAAAGTACCCCAGCTGCCAATTTCCGCCACTTCTGAAAAGATCTAGATGTGTGAAAAAGGACTGTTCCCCCATACAAAGAACCAATTTCACAAACCTACTGGTAAACCAATACATTTATATAACTGGATCCTCAAGATGCTAGAATTGTAGTCATTTAAAAAAACATTCAGGGCTTCCCTGGTGGTGCAGTGGTTGAGAGTCCGCCTGCCGATGCAGGGGACGCGGGTTTGTGCCCCAGTCCGGGAGGATCCCACATGCCGCGGAGCGGCTGGGCCCGTGAGCCATGGCCGCTGAGCCTGCGCGTCCAGAGCCTGTGCTCCGCAGCGGGAGAGGCCACAACAGTGAGGGGCCCGCGTACCGCAAAAAAAACAACCAACCAAACAAACAAACAAAAAAACCATTCAGCCATCCAACCATTTTAAAAGCCATGGTCTTTAAAGAAGTTTACACTGCAGTACCCTAAACACTGTTCTGTGCATCTCACAATGAAGGGAGTGGCCTTGCAGTGCAGGGTGAGGGGGGTGCAGCACGCTATGGTTTCAAGGAACATCACCATCACAGCATCGGCTTCTGTGCGTCAGGATCGAGGTCATTGCTGCTAGAAGGGGGATGGAGAGGGAAAATATCGAGCTCACCCATTTGAGGAGTTGGGTGCATGACTACCAGCTGGTCCTGGGGAATGTCAGCTGCAGCTGCTGCAAGGTTGGTGATAGATTTACTTTTTACACACTGAAAGTCTACACACCGGCTCTTTCCTTCTTCCTTCTCCCAAGACATTCGAATAAAGGGTCTTTGGACATAGTTGTAAATCACTTCTGGGCAGCCCCCAGGCCTTTTCTTTTACTTTTTTCTTTGTAGGTTTTATTTTATTATTTTATTTTCTTTTATTCCCAATCCAATCTTCTTAAGACCCCTCTCCATCAAAACTGATTTGGCCACAACTCTGTTTTCAATGTGCTTGAAAAATCTATATAATTTTGTGCTATAAATAATTTGTGAATATTATCCTCCCATCTGTGGTGGATACTCTTCATTCCAATCAACCACATCATCACCTGTAAGCACCACTATGTGGCATTCCCGTTCACCACTCTGGGCACTAGCTACCATGAGAGGCAGAGTCATTTCTTCCAGGTAAAATTCAAACTGTCTATGGGCACCATCATTTGATAACGCATGCATTAGGGCACTGAGATCTCTACATTTAATAGTACTATATTCAAAAGAGATACAAAGAGAGTCCCATGGTTCTCTCAGTTCAGGAATAGATATGCCATCGGGACAATGGATTATTCCTGTTTTATAGTAATCCAGAATAGCTCGAAACACAGTAGAGCCAATCCCCTCTGCCACCTCATACTCTCCCTTCTCTCTGGGACATGTAGAGTTATGTTCTCTGCCAGACCCAAACATCCTGCCCAGCACTGCGTATGGCTGAGCAGTAAAAATGGATGGGTCTACAAAAAATTTAGCGTTATCCACTATTAGTGTCACTCGTTCTGACGTTCTTACATTCCAACCTCCTTCTTTTGCATTTTCATACACAAACACCATTTCCCCAGATGTCTTACAGCTACCATCTGAACTTGACTGACTACTGTTTCTGCTGCTGTTCCCAGCACTGTTCCTGGAACCATTTGGAGATGCTTTTTGAGGATGAGGACTGCTTGGACGAGAGGAACTGTGATCTTTTTCACATTCAACATGGTGCTGTCATGTTGAAGTAACATTTCTAATACAAGGAATGAGCTGAGATTCTGTTTTTTCGTGAGATGAATCTTGTGATCTGTCACTTGACCTTCGTCTATCTCTTGATCTCTCGTTGAGAGAGATCAAGTCACCATGTAGACTCATTTTGGTGTGAGCAACAACTCCTTTGGCAACATGTGGGGGAGTACTTGAATGTTTATAAAGTTTACGATGTGTACTATTCAATTTCCGATCCCAGTTCTCTGGATCACTGGAGTTACTGTCATAAGGATGAGTCCATCCTGCCATCCCACTTCAAGCTTCCTCACATTGCTGCTCTGAAAGCACACATGTAGCACCCATAACCTGTAGTCCCCCTTGAGTGTCCAGGCGCAGGCCGGGGCCGGCGACACCTCTGCTTCCTCCCCAACTGGATCCCTCTGGAGGTGTCTGTGGCCGCAGATGCTCTGGCGGCTGCGGCTACAAGAGCTTCCCCAACAGGTTGCAGGCCGGATCCTAGGCTGCTTCTCGCCTAAAACTTCTTGATGAATGTGCTCTCCTCTCCTCCATTACAAAAATTACGTTCAAGAAGTTGGCCATTCACAGCAATGTGGTTGAATCTTGCATGTGTAATGTTGAGTGAAAAGAGCCAGACACAAAAGAGTATAATGATTGCTTTTATGTAAAGTACAAAACCAGAAAAGACTAATTAATGCTGCTAGAAGTCAGGAGAGTGATCCCCCCGGAGTAGGGCAGGGGGGATTAAGGAGACATCCTGGGTACTGAAATTGTTTGGTTTCTTGATTTAGGTGCTGGTTACCTGCGTGTATGCAGTCTACAAAAACTCATCAGAGTTCTACATTTATATGTGATACGTACTTTTTAATGTGCATATGATACTTCAATAGAAGATCTAAAAAAATAAGAAAACAAAAACTTGCCTATTGCTGACACAACAGAGAGGAAGGCTTTGAGTGGTTTTTTTGTTGGCTGTCTGTGTAGGATGAAAGCAAAACATTCTTCCCACTAACATTCTTGCATGTTGTTCAAAACCTTGTCATTGCATTGAAAGCTCATTATATTTGTTTTACTCTTTTGTGAGCATAGCTCTCCTCTTGGAAGAACTTAAAATATCAATCATGAAAGAAAACTACTGACAAATAGGAGCTGAAAGATTCCCTTTCTCTGACTGGCCATCCTTGGTGAAGCCCCTTGAGAGGCTGGCGCTCCATGGAGGGGCCTCTCCTGAGACACTGTCTCCTGAGTCTGCAAGGGGCACCTTCTTCACCACGTCCTCAGGTTCTCAGTAGCCAGTGGCTATGGTGCTGGACCAGGCTTTTCTGCTTAAGCCATTTTCTGTCCCAAAGAGGAGCTGGACTTCATTTGATTCCCTTTAGGACACCCCACTTCACTTGTGCAGACATCGCAAATAATGCTAATAACCATAACGGACACAAAGTGTTTACTGTGAGCCAGGCAAGTGCTTTAAATTCAATCCTCACAACAACCGCACGAGATGGTACTACTTTTAACATAGTAAAGTAGTAGCATTTTCCAGATGAAGAAACCCAGGCATGGATTGCCCCAGCTCTCATGGCTAGAACAGCAGATCTGGGATTTGCACCTAGGCAGTCTGGCTCTTGACAACATGGGATGCTTCCACTTTCCAGCTGTTCTCTATTTAGCTGCATTTTATTTCTTTAGATTTCTGGACATGGTTATAAGGAGGTTTTGGAGCAGGGCAAGTTGTGGAAAGGGAGAGAAAGAAAGGAAATAATCTTCAGCCAGTCCCTACCTCTTCCCAGCTTGTACACTCATACACACACACACACACACACACACACACACACACACACACATGCACCCTATGTCCCTAAAATGCATCATTTTTTATACTTTAAAAAATGTACCATTCTCTTTCTCCACCTAGCAAAATCCCAACTCGTCCTTCAAGGCTCTGATCAAAGGTCACTTCTTCAATAATCTCTCCCTTGAAATCCCATACAATATCATTTCTGCCTGTCCGCATTGGTGTTACTTGGTTCAAATGGAAATCTATAACATTTATCAAATTATAGTTGGACAAGTGTCACTTCTACTAAGGTGTGCGTGCCTTGAAGCTGGGGATTGTGTCTGATCCCTACTTACTTCTATTGCCACCCTCAAGGAAGTAGGCATCACAGGCAAATATTAGGCACTCAGTGTTTGCTAAATTGGATTGAACAGAGTTATTGGGTAACACCATAGATTTAACTGTGCTTCCTGATTTGGGGCCGAAGGAATGGAGTTCTGATAAATCCATCCTTCATGATATGGATAATTTAAAATAAGTGCATGTGAAGAAGGTGTGTTGAGGCTCTTTGTGTCCCGGTTCCCTAGGATGTGAAACGGGAGGGTGGACTGGCTTAGGAATCGCAGCTGCGTAGCAGGTGTAGGGGCACAGCCTTCTGCCCCACCCTTGGGAGCCATCCCTAGCTGTTTCTGACAGCCCAGAAGCAGTCTCAGTTAGCTGTCTCCCCACAGGGCTCCAGGCAGACAGGACTGTTTGATCAGAGATGGCGTGTAAAAAGAAATCTGCGGCCGCTCCTAATCTGGAACATTCCTTGCTTTGATGAATGACAGGGTAGAACATGTTAATCAGCATGTCCTCCTGACTGAATTGGTTTAGGTCATTTCACACTTGACTCAGAAGCTCCCTCTTGCTCAGTTTTCTCCTTTGCTGTGGTGTTTTCAGTATTTCCTTCTAACATAAGAAGAGAAATATGACACCCAGTTCTGTGTGGCAGGTGCTACTTGACCAAACAACTGAGTGACACTCTATTTGGCTTCTGACCAAAAACGTTGTTCATATTTCTATAAAGTTTGAATTAAAACAGCATTTGCAGCTCCCAGGCTTTCTTCACTTTCCTTGTCCTTCTGTCCAATCCGACTTAGCACCTCAATGCCTTCCCCCCGATTCCCCGACCCCCAGCTAAACAGCCATGGCTTCTCTGTCTCTGTCTCTGTCTCTGTCTCTCTCTCTCTCTCTCTCTCTCACACACACACACACACACACACACACACACACACACACACACACACACACACTTTGAGAAGCTTCCATTCTCTCCACTGGAACTCCAATGTCAGTGTAAGAAGCATCTGTTTTAAAGCTGCAGACATGGATTAAATGAGGAAGTGATTCAATTCTATTCTCCAAGGAATTCACCTAGCTAGGCGCTCAGGTTCAGAGTCATTTGCGATTGGCTGTCTTCACCATAAAGTCAGGGGAGAAAAGTAGGATTTGAGGCCTGCTCTGTATATGCTTCACAGTTTGTTACTTCTGGAAAATGAAATTCCAAACTGGTCAGTCACTGGCTAATTTTGGAGAGTTATCTACACCCTGGGGTTATTTGTCAGAGGGTTTCTGAAATTCCTGTGAACATTTAGCTGTACACCATTTTCCTTATCATTTTCATGTAGAGTCTATGAACTAGTTAATGAGCTTCTGTTACAAGTATTTCTAGAATAATACTCTTCATGAATGTGTGTAAAATACACACTTAATTCCTCCAAACAAATGTCTGTTTGGATATTGGGCTGACTTTGATAAGAAGGGATTACAGTGAAAGCTCTTTGGCAGTGTAAAGCATGGTCAAACAAAAGGGCTTCACTCTAACTTTTCTCTATCAGCAAATAATGCCTGCCAAAATGATCCTTTCATGTTGAATACCCCTACGAGTGTGGTTGCTACTTAGAATGCAACCCTACTGTTTTGAATAAATAGCTGTTACTTTAAAAACCAATTAGCTGAGAGAGAGCTATTCCATTAGCATAGAATTTGGACTTAAATAAATAAGAAAAATCTAAAATAAAATCCCAAACCCTTATACCTGGGAAGTAATTATAAATAAGTTTTAACTATTTTAAAAGCAGGCTGTTTTCCTAAGATAATATGATAGTAATTGCTAAATTTAAATACATTGTGAGTAACTCTAATCTTGTAAACAAATTCAATACATGATTCTATCATGGAATTTGTGAATTCACATAATTTGCAAAAATAGATTAAGGCTTTTCCAAATCTCTGGACTCTTCCTAAGATACATTTCTTGTACTACTTTATTCCCAGGTTTTGAACTCTTATCATGCCTAATGACAAATATCTTTGTCTATTTGACAGTGACTTCAGGGATAATCTGAAGAATTTCAAATATGTATTTTTAGGTGTCTTGCGTGAGGATCTAGCCCAGTAACCACATACACATCTGAAAACGTGGGTATTGAGTGAGCATTAGACTGATACTAATCCTCTCTAACACATTGCTCCAGGGAGTTTGTGTGAGTCTCCCTGCAGATTACAATCCAGGCTTCCATTGAAAAAACTGATTTAGACTTTGGGCTCGAAATGCAATTAAATCTGGCTCTTTTTTTAAAGAAGGAAGTGTAAAATTAATGCAATTCTCTCCTTCTCTTAAAGAGAACTTTTCTCCCTCATTTCAAATAGTTTTTACAATTTGACTGGGCAATACAGGCATATGGTTCAAGGACCAGAAAATATCAGGGTGCCCGGGAAACATTCTCCTTCCTCAAACCTGTCTGCCTTCTGCCCAGCTCCTCCCCACAGCTAACTGTTCTCCTTAGATTCTTACATAGCCTTCCAGAGCTTCCTTATGCAAGTAATATGGATACAAACATAAATGTTTTTCCTCCCCTTTTAAACCAATATATAGCCTATTAAACAAGTTATTATATAAATATAGCCTATTAAGTAAAACAGCTTTGGTTTTTCACCACATATAGATTTCTCCTTCTCTGTTGACAAGCCCTCCTTCAGGATGGCCTGCTTCACTGTGGTGGTGCAGCAGCATCATCTACAGCTAACTTTTCTACTGGACGCAAAGCCCACAGGCCTCCTTCTGCTCGGAAAGTGAGCTCAGCGCCTCCACACCGGGCCCTGATGAATGATGGGCGCGCCTGTCAGTGAGCGCTCCCTGGCTACCCTCTAGATTCCATCCAGACGGATTTAGTCAGTACGCGGGGTTGGCCAAAGAGCAGCTGCTGTGTGTTGATACCATTTGTTAGACCTCAGGGGCTTCCATGACCTGAGGGTGCCCAGTGGAAACCTGGAACTGAACCCTCTTTGGAAAGGAGTCTGAGGGAGCCAGGCCCCAGGCACACATGCCTTTGAGAGCTAAAGGCTTCAAGCGGAGGCATCACAACTGCCCGCAGCAACATCACACACTTATTTCTGTACTTTCCCTTCTTCTATTCAGTAAGGTCATTCTCAATTATTTCTTTCATACTTATACTCAGTGTCAGGCCCAGGAAGCTCCAGCTGGGTACCAAAGAGGCATAAATGCCAGCAAATTAGTCACCACCAACCGTGGTTCTTGCTAGGTCGTGGATTCCCTGCTCATTGAGGGGAAGGATGCTCACTGAAGATCGCACACTCTGGACCAGCAGCTTGCAAAGTAAATTAGAGCTTCATTTCATGATTATTTTTAAAGAGGCAACGTACCCAGCAAGCTATAATTAACCCTACATGGAAGTTTACTCTCAGAGATGGATTTACCTTGAAACCAGTGAAGCTCAAGTTTCAGGGTCTCTCATCAGCATGCGTCCCCATAAGGCTCTGTGCCTAATGCACATGACTTAACTTTATATTCTTTTTTGTAAAAGTGCTCCTCAAATTGTATAACTCTTATGCCCCACAAAACCTGGATCTGACCTTATTTATTGCCACAGCCAATTTTCAGTTATCTGCTAGCTGATTGTCCAAATTTCAGCTTTATCCAGGGGCAAATCTTGCTTGCTAAATAAGGTGAACTATTTTCTTAGTGGTCCACTGGTTCTTTTGTTTTCATATTTACTTCTCACTTGACTTGCAAGGCAACAGGACTTTCTGTGAAATGGTCTGATCCGTCCCTACTGGGAGAATTCTTGATACAGAATGGATTTGACTTCTCCAAGCACAAAAGGGGTCACGAGAACTAGAGAAGGTTTGTTCCAGTCAACGGACAGCCTCCCAAACAGCCTCCCAATCGTTCCTGAGACAAATCTTGTCTCTGTGCCTTTGTTTTTGATTCAAATGAACCCCTAGGCCATAAAATTCATACGTTAAGGAAATAAATACTTCAAAGCTAAAGGTGAAAGATTTGAGGGATCAATCATACTTCTTCTCAGCCCCATTAGTGAAGATAACTAAAAACTGACAGTATGGGCTTCCCAGGTGGCACAGTGGTTGAGAATCCACCTGCCAATGAAGGGGACACGGGTTCGAGCCCTGGTCCGGGAAGATCTCACGTGCCACGGAGCAACTAAACCCGTGCGCCACAACTACTGAGCCTGCGCTCTACAGCCCGCGAGCCACAACTACTGATCCCGTGTGCCACAACTACTGAAGCCCACGTGCCTAGAACCCGAGCTCTGCAACAAGAGAAGCCACCGCAATGAGAAGGCCGCGCACTGCAACGAAGAGTAGCCCCTGCTCGCCACAACTAGAGAAAGCCCGCATGCAGCAACGGAGACCCAACGCAGCCAAAAAAAAAAACCCAAAAACTGACAGTATTTCTATTTTCCAATTTGACTGGAGTTTTACGGGATGACAATTTAGTCATCTCATATTTTTTCTGTGGCATTTTAATCTTTTTTGTTTGTTTTTATTTTTTTAACATCAACATATTTACTCATTTGCTTATTTTTGTTTGTTTTTAAATCACTCCTTTTTCAGCCCACAAAGCACTATGTAAGGAGTTTAATCTCTAACAGAATTAGAGCTCTGCCTTTGTAGAACCCTATTACTCTGGCTTAGTAACACCATCAGTGGTACATGGCATGTTTGTATTCTAGTTGCTGAGTATTTAACGGAATAAATAAATGCTTAAGAAATTAATATTTACCTCCTAGAGATTACTTTGGATTCTTTTGAAAATCATCTTTAACTCTGATGTTTAAAAATCAGGAAAACAGAGATAGGACACTGTGTAATACATATATCTACTTAAGGACTCCAATGATTCGTTTATTGGTAGTACATTTTAATTAATGAAAGATGAGAATTTTTTTTACTCATCAAGTAATTTTTTTTTTAAACATCTTTACTGGAGTATAATTGTTTTACAATGGTGTGTTAGTTCCTGCTTTATAACAAAGTGAATCTCAAGTAATATTTCTTGGAGCTAAAAATTTGTTATTCTTTACGTATTTCTATAGGAAAGTTTGGATTTTTTCTGAGGTGGGAAATAATCAGTTTTTTAAGAGGAAATGTCCCTTTGATAGGTCAATTTGTGCAACTCTATAGGTAGAGAGAAAGGTGGGCAAAGATGGACTGATTCCTAACTTACTATAGTATACTCTTATACTTTTAAAGCTTGGAAATTGATTTTTTAAACTTCATTTTCATCTAAATATGTTCCTACATTTCTCATCTTTGTTTACTATAAATTATTTGCCTTGGTAATATAGAGCTGGCTTTGGTTTCATTCTTTGGTTTTCAAACTCAAGAACCCTGGAAAGAGTTTACATACAAGAAAAACTGTAAGTAAATCCAATATTACCACAGGCAGATTGATATCACAGGTGAATTTTTAAAAAACACAACTCACCACCTGCTCCTTAAGAATAACCTTAGCTAGCAGTTTATCTTGTCAGCCACCTCCATTATGCTAGCCAGGTGTCCAAAGAACATTAGAAATAACAGAAAAGAGAGGAAGAGACAGGCGCTCTTTGGGTGACAGTGCTATTCTATGAAGTGTTTATACTGTGACATAGGGCATATTTACCACCACTCCCGAGGATAAGGGAACTGCATGCAAAATACCCCTGTCGGAGAAGAAGACGGAAAACGCCTTTTAAAACTGGCTCACAATCCTCTTCAGACTTCTGCTCTCTGTGGCAGACATTCATGCCGTATGATGGGAGAGTTATGAGTTTAGGGATCACAAAGTCATTGACAATTGCAATAGGATATATAATGGACGGAAAAAAGGGGAGCTTATTCGTTATGGAACAAAAATTTCTTCAGGCCCCATAGTTTTAACAGCTCCCTCTATTTTTTGGCTTTAGAAAACACATTAAGACCTCAGCTCATGTGAGGAGTAGAGATGGAGCCCTCTGGGTCTTAATTACTTTTAAAAAGGCAGTATCGCTTCTCATCACAAAATGATACCAAATAAATATGCTGACTAAATTTTAACACTTTATATAAGATAAAGATCCATTCATATAATAGGATTATAAAGTATCATAATAAATCGTAATGGATGCAAGACTCTACTTTCCTTCCATACATGTATTCTTTCTTCACTATTTAAAAAATCTATTCAAATTTGTAGATGCTTTCACTGACTTTTGCATATTCACAATGTCACATGTTTTCACAAGAGGTAAAATTAACTTTGAGTAATCGATTCTATGAGAAATTTTCATAACGATAGCATACCATGTGAGACGAGGTTCTGGCCAGCCGGCTACAGAGCAGTGTAATTTTACATTTTCTTTCTCCCAAACAGTGTGGGAACGAGGTTTAATGACAAATTCAGGAGCATGGAGAAGACTATCTTCATTCAACTTTTTATGATATGCCTCAGTTTCTTCTAACTGAAAAAAAAATCAACACATTATGAAATCAAAGTAACATGTGCTACAAAAATGTAATGTAGAAATCAAAATGATCATTTTTTTCATTTGGAGCCTTACTTTTGCATTCATTTCAAACGAATTCCCCTCACCCCTTTTGAAAACAAACACATCACTTAATTTTTAACATTGTAAGCCTGAGCAACATATTTTACTTCTCTAAGGTGGATTTCTTAAGGTTCTTCAAGAACTTTAATTTCTATAGAACCTAAAATTTCACAGAATTTAAATATTAAGTGTGTCTTTCTTTGACCTATACATTTTGATGTCTTTTTCCTTTTGTTTCTCCGCAAGACCACATATTTCTTCATTTGAAGCTAATTAATCTATATTAACACACATATACACAATGTTACATGCATTTCTACTTTTTAAAATTAATATTTATTGGAGTACAGTTGATTTACAATGTTGTGTTAGTTTCTGCTGTGCAGCAAAGTGAATCAGTTATACATATACATATATCCACTCTTTTTTAGATTCTATTCCCATATAGGCCATTACAGAGTATTGAGCAGCGTTCCCTGTGCTATACAGTAGGTCCTTACTAGTTATCTACTTTATATATAGTGGTAGCATTTCTACTTTTGTAAGTTATATTAAATTGTTTTTTTTTTTTTACCGTTTTTTTCAGTGACAGGTGTTCTGCCTTTTCTCGAATTGCAACTTTCCTCGACTTCTCAAAACCTTCCTCCTGGCGAAGCATGGATGTGGACTGTTTGGATACTGTGGACTGCTTGGCTGCCGTGACTCCTTCCTCTCTAGCAAGGAGATTCCTCTGGGCTATGTAAGCAGCAGCTTCTTTAATTCTTTCTTCTTCCGTGTCTGTAATTCCACTGACATGCACTTGGCTAAAATATAATAACAGCGAAATATGGATATTGCGGATGACAGTGATGAGATAGCCCAATTTTACCAAGTTCAAAGTGCCTGACCTCAGATGCTGTACACTGTGCCCAAAGAAAACCTGACATAGAAAGACCTGGTAAATAGGAGCTAACTCTTCACACATGGCAGTGATCTTCACCTTAACCAACAATAATAACCACAATAATACTACCTATTCCGGCTGTGGTGCCTTGACAAGTGCTTTTTACATACATTGTCTCATTTTTCCCCACAACAACCCTTTGAAGTAGACTGTACCCTCTCTACTTTAGATACACGGCAACAAGACACGGAGAAGTTAGATAACTTGCCCAACGTCATTTCTTTGGTTTCCTTAGTGTGTTTAAATATGATTTAGTCTATAAAAAAAGATTAAGTTACGACTTCCTTCCAGAAAAGACGATATTGTGAAATGACAGACAGTTGTGTGGCTGTGATTCTGATTTTCGACCATGTGCTTGATCTGGATTCTGTAACTCAGATGATGTAATGCATTGCCCAGACGTGCTGCACGCAGAAATCAGTTGTAAATTTACGTGAGATCCTTAAGCCTAGTGGGTTTCCTTTCCATGATAATAAAGGTTGTGTGTGTGTATATACATATTTAATATGACAGCCTTACTTTGTGCTTACACACAGCCCTGTTGTAAAGAAATGATCAAACTCACAGCTGAAGTGTCGATGCTGACAAAAGTGACTTGTTTTTACTCATAATTGATGATGATGATGGCAAGTGAGTGGCTACATCCCAAAGTGCTGTGCCTAATATAGTAGTTTATGATTGAATTTGTGCTGTGATTTAGTAATATTGTTTAAAATATGTGGATTATTTTAAAGCTCCTTCAATACCTTTATCGTCAGTCCTATTACATGTTTCAGTGAGGAGTATGTTGATTATATTGAAGATTCTCTTGAAATTGAGTCTCCTGAGACCTCTTAAGGCAGAATTGTACATTTGTTTTTCTTATAAGAAAAATGACTTCAAACTTCAAGCAAACACTGCCATTGTGTTTACAAGTCCCTGGCACCTGAATCTATATAGTTTGCTGACGAGTAGGACACAACATTTGCACAAGTTTGGAATTTCTCATGGAATATTACTAAAACATCTGGTAGACAAATTAGTCCACCTTGCGTTTTACTCAACTTAGTGAGTAAATTTTAATTTCTTTTCCCTTCTCTCTATCTCTCCAAATATTAGTAAGTAGTCTCTACCAAGGAAGCTATCTGCTATAATTTAGGGGGAGAAAAAGGAAGATGGAACATTTTTAGCTTAGTGTCCTGACATAATTACCTCTAACTTTTCTTTTTGAATGAGATAGGAAGTGCATGAATTAATAAGTGAATACAAAACAAACATAATGAGAATCTACTTGGAATTCTCTATAGAGGCTAATATACAATATAGAGATTTGAAATGAGGCTTGTAATATGATTCAATATGTATAGTAATGGAGATTTGAAATGAGGTTTGTAATATGATTCAATATGTATAGTAATGGATTATATTCAATGCTAGTCCGGCCCCAAGTTGAGACAACTCTAAGTGAAGTTCACATACCCTTTAACAGTGGATGTGCTAACATAGCTCTAGAGGGCAGAATGGAGTCATGGTTCCCCTGCCTTTTCCATTTGCAAATAAGGTAAACCTTGGGGAAAAAAACTGTAATTATTTGACAGGAAAACTCAAGTAGGGCTTCCCTGGTGGCGCAGTGGTTGCGAGTCCGCCTGCACTCAAGTACACTTAAAAATATATTTTTGACCCAGGACAGCAGGCACATTTGCCTTTAAGTAAATATAAGTGCATGTCAGTTGTAACCCTGCTATAATTTGGGTACAAGAGCAAGAATATGATACTAACATCAAAAACACACTACTGCAAATTTAAAATAAATTTAAAACCTTTCCAGGGCTTCCCTGGTGGTGCAGTGGTTGAGAGTCCGCCTGCTGATGCAGGGGATATGGGTTCGTGCTCCAGTCCAGGAAGATCCCACATGCCGCGGAGCGGCTGGGCCCATGATCCATGGCCGCTGAGCCTGCGCGTCCAGAGCCTGTGCTCCGTGGCGGGAGAGGCCGCAACAGTGAGAGGCCCGCGTGCAGCAAAAAAACAAAACAACAAAAAAAACAAACAAAAAAAACCTTTCCAATACTCTATATCTGATGATTTCAATTTAAAACCTGTTGCTGACATAAAGTTAGTTCTACTTATCAGACTATAAGAAGTGGAATTTTCGGGCTTCCCTGGTGGCACAGTGGTTGAGAATCCCCCTGCCGATGCAGGGGACACGGGTTCGTGCCCTGGTCTGGGAAGATCCCACATGCCGCGGAGCGGCTGGGCCCGTGAGCCATGGCCGCTGAGCCTGCGCATCCGGAGCCTGTACTGCGCAACGGGAGAGGCCACAACAGTAAGAGGCCCGTGTACCGCAATAAAAAAAAAATTTTTTTTTAACTTAAAAAAAAAAAAAGAAGTGGAATTTTCAAGTGCCATCCAGAAGAAACCGTATTCTCCAGAAATATACTACGATTGCATTTGCCAATCCTAGGGGCACTCTCAGCTCATCCACTACCAGCCATGTGACTTTCAGCAAGTCACTGAGCTTAGATTTCCTTGTCCAAAAATTGACATATTAATATCTCTCCAGGGCTGGATGGAGGACTTAGCAAGCTAGTTTATATAATGCACCTAGAGTGATTCCCAGCAAACAATAGGTACTCAGCAAATGTTCATTATTTTCCCATCCTCTTAGATTGTTAATACTGTCAATACCATTATGCAGTGTTATTTTCATAGTAACAGAATATAGGAGATGGCTCCATATAAAAAATGAAGCTCAGCTAGAAATAAAACCTAGAAGATAAAATTTTTATTCACATTTTCTTTTATCACAGTTTATTTTGTAAATTACCATTTATTTTTTTAATATTTATTTTATTTATTTATTTTTGGCTGTGTTGGGTCTTTGTTGCTGTGTGTGGTCTTTCTCTAGTTGCCGTGAGTGGGGGCTACTCTTTGTTGTGGTGCATGGATTTCTTACTGCGGTAGCTTCTCTTGTTGCAGAGCACAGGCTTTGGCACGTAGGCTTCAGTAGTTGCAGGTCACGGGCTCAGTAGTTGTGGCTCACGGGTTCTAGAGCACAGGCTCAGTACTTGTGGCACACGGGCTTAGTTGCTCTTTAGCACATGGGATCTTCCCAGACCAGGGATCGAACCCATGTCCCCTGCATTGGCAGGCAGATTCTCAACCACTGCACCACCAGGGAAGCCCTAAATTATCATTTCTTGAGACTGGCCTGGAGGGGACAAAATGGTTTGGTGGGGAAAAGGCAGGGAGAAGATGGTGAGTGAGCAGCTTCACTTCACGCCCACACAGGTAGAGAGGCATGCCATGTAGGTTAATGCTAAGCTGACATGATTTTTAAATGATTTTTTAAAAACAGAGTGGGGGGCTTCCCTGGTGGCACAGTGGTTGAGAGTCCGCCTGCCGATGCAGAGGACACGGGTTCGTGCCCAGGACCAGGAAGATCCCACATGCCGCGGAGAGGTTGGGCCCGTGAGCCATGGCCGCTGAGCCTGCGCGTCCGGAGCCTGTGCTCCTCAACGGGAGAGGCCACAACAGTGAGAGGCCCGCGTGCCGCAAAAAAAAAAAAAACAGAGTGGGAAAAAAAGAAGAAAATAAAATATCTCACTTCTCTAACCTAGCCATCTCCTAAAAGGAATATGAGTGTCATTAAACCAACTGTGATGAGGTTGATTCTGGGCAAGCATACTTAACAATGTAAGTATGCTTGTCTGGAAAGTTCACTTTAAAAAATCAGATATAAAAAAAAAGTCAAAGAGGGCTTCCCTGGCGGCGCAGTGGTTGAGAGTCCGCCTGCCGATGTAGGGGACATGGGTTCGTGACCCATCCAGGAAGATCCCACATGCCGCAGAGTGGCTGGGTCCGTGAGCCATGGCCGCTGAGCCTGTGTGTCTGGAGCCTGTGCTCCGCAACGGGAGATGCCACAACAGTGAGAGGCCCGCGTACCGCAAAAAAAAAAAAAAAGTCAAAGGTATAAAATGAAAAGCTAAAAGTAGAATATTGTTTACCCCCTTACCTTCCTAAGTAGGTTCAGAGCAATTATGACATTAGCCTCCAAAACAATTCAGAAAGGAACCATCAGAAAGCAGTGGAAAGAAAAAATGGAGGGAAACAGAAGTAGGTCACCCAAAATTACACCCGCATTATTGCCTACTGATTTTCCTGAGAGCACTTGCCTGGAGAAGACGACCTCATTCTGAACCATCTTAGCTCTGTGAATAATTCTCCATTCAAAGGAAAATAAACAGGGAAGACTCAGAAAGTTCCTGTTAAACTTTAAGTTGGTGTCTTGGACAAGTCTCCTTTCAAGATTCCTTTGTATATATTATCATTCAAAAAAATGTTTATATTATAAACAAATTTGGCATTACACAGACTGGTGATTTAGTGATTATTTTGTTTGAACTTTACCTCATGTAAATCTATTTTATATTTAACAAACATAAGCCAGGCATTATTATGGTGCAATTCTTTTAGTCTACGTTATCTAAGACATTTTTTTCTTCATAATGAATAATAATTAAAACCACACTGGCAACCAATCTACCTAAACATATCATCTGATTTTTTTCTTTTAGTTCACCCAATATTTTATAGTTTTAACCTTTCTTTCTACTCTAAACATAGTGACTATATATAGAGTCGAAAAACTAGCATCCAATACTCAGCTTCTAATTTCAACTAGTTACATAATTAGAAATAAGTTGCTGATCATCCTCTTTTGTCATATAGCCATCCTATGTGATGGCAAACAGTTTTACAATGAACACATCTCCCTCTGTGCATGGTTCTGAGGTTCCACAGACCTTTCTCAACCAGTACATAGTAAGTGCTCAATAAATGACAGCTGCTATTGTTATTACTACCTGACAACATTTACTCTCCACTTTCTAATAATCAGATCCAGGGAGAAAATCCGTACATACCGTCCTGAGAAAATGGGCACCATGTAGTCACTTGGCAGATTTTCTTTCTTCTCTCCAGAGAGAAGGCTTTTCTTGGCTCTCTTTGTTTGGGGGCTCAACTTGGATGAATAATCTTCTAACATCAGACTGGAATCTGTAAGTCTGAAAAAAAACACCCTAATGTTAGTCTATAATTTTAAAAAATGCTTATAAAAGGAATTTTTAAGTTTGAGGATGTTTTACAGAAACCTAGACGGCTAATGTTATAATCATCTTTTATCTTTAGAGCTAGCGTGAGAATGACCTCACATAATGCACTCTATCTAGACACAAGAGAAAAATAAATCTATAGCAATTTTTAAAAATTGCAGTATAACTGCTTTACAATGCTGTGTTAGTTTCTGCCGCACAGTGAAGTGAATCAGCCATATGCATACACACATCCCCTCCCTCTTGGACCTCCCCCCGCCATCCCACCATCCCACCCAGGTAGCCCATCACAGAGCACCGAGCTGAGCTCCCTGTGCTATACAGCAGGTTCCCACTAGCTATCTATTTTACACATGGTAGTGTATTTATGTCAAATTTCATGGCTTTTTCCCCCTTAAAATTTCGAGGGAAAGTGGCAGTGCTTTGGTAATAGTTCCAAATACCCTTTGCTGTTAAGTTAATGTTGGAAATTTAGGTGGTCTACATAAACAGTTTGGATACGTTGTGTATCCAAATGCTTTCAGGGGATTGATACAAAAGCAGATTTTCTGTATTGGGAGCCCAGGCAATTCTGATGCAGGGCCTCTAGGTTCAACTTGAGGCCTTTATGTAGTATAGACAGACTCCATCTGAAAGGACACTGGGTTCATCAAACAATAGAGTTAATATACTTTCTGTGAACACACAGCGTCGAGTGACTCAGAAAATTACAGGTTTGATAAAGAACACTTTTCTAGTGCTGTTGCACACAAAAATCCACCCACCCATGCACACTGGTGCGAGTGTACACTTGGAGGTAGTTATTGTTCTAATAAACCAAAAAATGTGTCAGCAGAGTGGAAAACATGACAGTAGAGATTGCACCTAGAGAAAAGAATTGATGAAATTAAAAGGACAACCTTAATCTATATAGTTCTTGAATGAAACGAAGTGCATCTTCTTTCAAATGTATAGAATTTGGCATAAATTTCAAAAGTTCATGGACTCTGAACAATCCATGGGCTCAGGCTAAAAGCCTCTCATCTACATTGTAATGAAAGATAGTCACAATAGGAAGCCGTACAGGAACTCTCTGTACTATCCTTGTCATTTTTCTACAGACTTGAACTGATTCTAAAATTAAAAGTTAATATTAAAAAGTCCCTGGTGTAGAGAAAATTTGAAGAGAAAGTGAAGCATGTGAGTGGTGTGGCATGGAAAAAGCCAGCTGCCCAGTTAAAACAGCAAAACCTTCCAAAGTGTCCAAACCTTGATTGTTTCCAGTCTTTAAAAAGCATTAGCAAAAGCAAAGAGATTACCTAAATCAAAAGAAGACAGCACATATACAGAGTACAAAATGGATACATAATAATGCAAATAATCTTATCCCCTGCTAAGCAAGTAACACAGACCTGCAGGGCTTCTAGGAAGTACAGGGGGTGCAAACGTAGCCTGAGAGTATAGGGTAGGCTACTGTCTTTAATTCCTGGAGTGGAGTTGTAGCACAGAAATGGCAAACCTTTTCCTCTCCCACTAACTACCCCCTCCCCCAGGGTGAATATCTAGCTCTTATTCTATGATCAGCATTAATGCCAAAGGTTAGAACCTTGAAATCAAACTTGTGGATTGGTTACCAATTGGAAGGCTTAGTGAAATTTGTTCCTGGCTGGCTGTTCCAGGCAGCAGCAAAATGATTGCATTCTATACCCCTAGCAGGTTACAAAGTACAGGCTGTGCTAATACAGGTCTAAGTTTAAAGTGGTATTTTCCTTTACTCCTTTAATTCCATTACTATACAAAATAAAATTAAGTATAGAGTCTGTTTCATTTTTTTCTATTTATAGAACATTTGCATTTTCTAATTTTTCTCCTGTTTTTGTTTTTGCTCTTTTTACTTTCATTCTACTATCTGCAGTCATATTCTCATGAGCTCATATTTTCAATGTTTATTTATATCAAAACAGCTGTGATTTGTCATTCTTTTTCTTGTACTGTCGTTCCTTTTTTTCTGTCATTTTCCCTTTAAGATAAACCTTTAAAATGATTCACTTATTACATAGAATGTGCCAGAATGTGATTATTCCATTCTCACAAGTAAATCACAGCAGATGATTTTTAATAGTTAAACTTTATGGTAAAGATTCATGGTACTATCATCAGTTTTCACATAATATTTCATTTGGAACAAAAAGCTTCAAAAAAAGCATTATGATTTTATATATTATATAGTATTATTTAGAAAATCATATATTATATAGTATTATTTAGAAAATCCAAAGTATTTAGAAAATATCAAACACTTGTTATGCTCTCAAAGTTTCTTCAAGCTTTTGAATCCTAACAAAAAAAAGAGTGTGTGAAGGATTAGATGTTAAAATACTGTGCCAACAGACTATTTGGTAATGCTAAGTCATTTACTGAAGTTAACAAACAAAACTAAATCAGAGAAACAAAGTTTTAAGGAACTGACTATGCAATAATCAGTGTAACTAATTATTTGAAGGAAAGCCACGTCTATTTTGTTATGACCCGGGAACACTGAAGTCTAACATCTTACTCTATTGAATTTTAAAGTCAAATAATGTTTTTAGAGAAGTTCAATAGAATATGTAAAATTTAAATTTCTTTTTTTTAATTTAAATTTCTTTGAAGTTACATCAAAGAGCTAAATAAGGGCTTGCTAACCTCTTGGGCTTTTAGTTGTATCTAAATTTTGAAAATAATACTCTGTCTTATAAGTCAGTTTCTGAGTAGACACTTAACTTGACATGTATGGATCAATGTGGGTCTTTTAACTATTAAAACTATATTTAACAGGACTTCCGTGGTGGTGCAGTGGTTAAGAATGGTTAAGAATCCGCCTGTCAATGCAGGGGACATGGCCTCAACCCCTGGTCCAGGAAGATCCCACATGCCGCAGAGCAACTAAACCCGTGCGCCACAACTACTGAGCCTGTGCTCTAGAGCCGGCGCGCCACAACTACTGAGCCCACGTGCTGCAACCGCTGAAGCCCATGCACTCGGTGGCTCCGCAACAAGATAAGCCACCGCATTGAGAAGCCCGTGCATTGCAACGAAGAGTAGCCGCCACTCACAGCAACTAGAGAAAGCCTACATGTGGCAACGAAGACCCAACGCACCCAAAAATAAATTAAAAAAATTTAAAAACCCTAAATTTAATGTTCTTTATGTCTTGAATCTTTCTGAACTTCAATTTATGAAGGCAGGGAAACTAAGCTATAGGTAAGGATTGATTTGTGTGTGCATGGGTGCACCCATGTGTCTGTAACTGTGTCTAAGTACATCTACCTGTACTCTGCTAGTAATTGTGGTATGTCCTCCTAATATGCCTAAAGTTAGCAGAATTTAAAGAAATATCATGGTGTGTATGACATCATCACACCTATGACCAGCAGCACCACAGAGAAGGGATGTAGCCCAGGTACAGACAGCTCCTTCTGGAAATGTTCCAGGGACTCAGAAATAGACTTGCACCTCCATCCAGTTCAAATACTGAACAGCAACAACAACAAAAAAAACAACATAACCTTCTGCTCTTACAACTTCATAATTATTCTTAACAGGAATAGCAAGAACAAAACTAATTATAGAAGCACAGAACTGGAAGAGATCTCAGGGATATTTATACCACACTCAGTTTATAGATGTGGAAGACCTGGAATATCTTTGTAACTTGCCCAGGTTCATACAGCAAGTTGGTAGGTGAGCTAGGACTAGCATCCACCTAGGTTAGTGCTCTTTCCACTACAGCAGTAGTCTCTAACTTTTGTGACTGAGTCCTCTCAATCCAAAAATATTGGGGGCATGCCACCTGTTTACTTATAAATTCTACACATATACTGCTGTATAACTATTCTCACTTTATGAAATATTCCATCAACAGAAAAATTTTATGGGCCAAATTTGACTTTTAAAAAAATACAGAAGTGCTCATATTTTTTCCTACACTTCCATGGCTTGCCTTCACGGATTCGCCACTTTGGAAACCACAACACCATGTCACACTGCCCATAATGACTCTGATGTTGATTTGCTATTCCTGAATTTATTCACATCAATTGATTTATTCACATCACAGTCCAATTAAAAATAAAGCATTAAAAAACTCATTAAACTTACATGAAGTAAAATGCTAGTTCTTTAAAGTTATGTTGTCCTAGTTCCCCAGGATGAGTAACTTTATTCACACTTATGTTAAGTATGGATCTACTTAATGGCTATATTACTTACTAAAAAAATTATGACAACCTATCAGCATGTTTCAGAAAAAATGATCGGTTGTAGACACCCATCCCTATATGCCTACGGTTATATTGTATTATTGGTTTCCCTCTCTATCTTTCCCGTCGCCTATGACTATTCAAGGAGGGGGATGGCCTAAGTTACCTTTGTATACTCAGTACTGTGTGCACTGCCTGATAGTGTTCAATAAACTTACTGAATGAAGTGAAATCAAGATTCATCCTCCTGTAATCATACGCTATCTCAGTGATTCTCAACCCTGACTTGCCATCAGAATCAGCTGAGGAGCTAATAAAAATGACCAATGCAGAGGTGGGACTTCTAGTATGGTGGAGTGAGTAGTTCAGCAGTTTCTCTCCCCAAAAAGCCATGATAAAATTGGATACAATTGTCAAAACCAACCCATTCAGGGCTCTGAAAATCAACCAAAGGCATACACTACACTGACAAGTGGTTATTCGTAAAAAGATACTGAACTTCAGGTATGAATAAGTGGGAGTCTGTGTGACATTCTTGCCTAGCCTTTCACCACCCCCTAGCTCCCAGCTCAATCCATAAAGTAGTTCTACCAAGGTGGGAAAAGGTGAGAAAATCATAATGTTCACTGCCAGAGGGGTTGACTTGATTTGGAGCAGAGCATGATAAACCTCCACAACCAGCAACATTGTAACATGAGCCATCTAAGTGGCAAACAAACAAGGGAAGACCAGCAGCTCAATCAATCTCAGGACGCAATCACGGTTGGAGCAAGCAGAAGACTGGCAGGTCAGCCTGAAATTTAACAGGAAGATTTGAAAAACAAGACCACCATGGAGGGGCTTCCCTGGTGGTGCAGTGGTTAAGAATCCACCTGCCAATGCAGGGGACATGGGTTCAAGCCCTTTTCCGGGAATCCCACATGCCGCGGAGCTACTAAACCCATGTGCCACAACTACTGAGCCTGTGCTCTAGAGCCCACATGCCACAACCACTGAGCCCGTGTGCTACAACTACTGAAGCCCACGTGCCTAGAGCCTGTGCTCCACAGCAAAGACAAGCCACCGCAATAAGAAGCCCACGCACCACAACAAAGAGTAGCCCCCGCTCGCGGCAACCAGAGACAGCCAGCGCACAGCAACGAAGACCAACGCAGCCAAAAACAAAAAAAGACCACCATGGGGTCTTCATAAGCTCTCCATGTGCCTTAATAGAAAAAAACTGGAGAGGGTTCAGGTTATCCACACATCATTGGTTAACTGTAAACCTGTGTACATGTGCAGAGGAGAAACAAGAGAGTCTAGAGGTAAGCAAATCCAGGGCATACATACTTTAAAATTACCTGAATTTCAAATGTGCTCCCCAACACACACACAGATCTATTGCCAGAAGATGGAAACTTTACTGTCTTGAGATGTTTGAGCACAGTGTCTGACCATTCATTGATTGGCTGTTAATCTATGCAAATACAAGGTGATCCCTATGAATTCAGGCTTAAAAATGAGAATGACAATTTTTTAAAAAAACTAAAACAGAGACAACAGCAGTAACACAGTGCTAGGTAAACAGATTCTATAAATGTGTTTAGGCAAGTAATTAAACAAAAACAAAACAGAGCAACAACACATTTAGGGAAAAATTCAGAATCCAGAATTACTACAGTATATTATCTAACAGGTCCCATTTTCTTTTTTTTTTTTTTTTTGGCTGTGCTGGGTCTTTGTTGCTGTGTGTGGGTTTTCTCTAGTTGTGGCGAGCAGGGGCTACTCTTTGTTTCGGTACATGGGCTTCTCATTGCAGAGGCTTTTCTTGTTGCGGAGCCCAGGCTCTAGGCACGTGGGCTTCAGTAGTTGTGGCTCGTGGGCTCTAGAGCGCAGGCTCAGTAGTTGTGGCACACAGGCTTAGTTGTTCCGTGGCATGTGGGATCTTCCTGAGCCAGGGATTGAACCTGTGCCCCCTGTGTTGGCAGGCAGATTCTTAACCACTGTGCCACCAGGGAAGCCCCCAACATGTCCCATTTTCAATTAACAAAAATTATGAAACATGACAAGAAATAGGAAAGTGTGACACACACCAGCAGAAAAAATCAGTAAATAAAAATTGTCTCCAGGTGCACCCTGATGTTGGATTTAGCAAACAAAGACTTCAAAGCAGTAATAAGAAATAAGTTCAAAGGCCAATAAAGGAAACCATGTTTAAAGAATTAAAGGAAAGTATTATAATAATGACCCAAAAAGAGAGAATGTCAACAAAGAGATAGGAATTATAAAATAGAAGCAAATGAATATTTTGGAGTTTAAAAGTACAATAACTTAAATGAAAAATTTATTAAAGGGACTCAACAGATTTTATATAGAAGAATTTAAAAAATCAGTGAATCCGAAGATAGAAATAATCTAATAAAAAAAACAGAAAAAGAATGAAGAAAAAAATCTTAAAGCCTCAGAGATCTGTTAGACAACATCAAACATACCAATATATGAGTCATGGTAGTACTGGAAAGAGGAGAGAGAGAGAAAAGGTAGGAAAATATATTTGAAGAAATAATGGACTAAAATTCCCCAAACTTGATGAAAATATTAATCTATGGATCCAAGATACTCAACAAACACAAGTATGATACTCACAAAGAGATACACATGTAGATATATCATATATAGTCAAACTGTTGAAAGCCAAAGTCAGAGAGAAAACTTCAAAGCACCAAGAGTAAAATGATTCATCACATACAAGAGAACAATATATTAATGATTGACTTCACATCAGAAACAATACAACCCACAGACATTCGTATGACATATTTAAGTGCTGGGGGAAAAAATAAATCAAGAATTCTATATTCAGCAAAACTATTACTCAAAACTGAAAGCAAAGACATTGCCAGACAAAGACCGAGAGAATCCATTGCTAGCAGACCTGTCTTATAAGAAATGCTAAAGCAAATCCCTCAGGTTTAAAGGAAATGACACCAGACAGTAATCTGAATCCACACCAAAAAATAAAGAGCAGCAGGAAGTAAATAACTAGATAAATATATAAGCATACATATATTTCTATTTTCTTAAATTCTTTGAAAGACATAATATTACATAAAACAATACTTATCACACTGCACTGTTGGGTTTATAACATATATAGTTGTAAGGCATACGATAATAGTACAAAGGATAAGGGAGGAAATGGAACTATATTGGAGCAAAGTTTCTAAATTTTACTCGTACGAAGTTAATATAAATCTGAAGTAGATTGTGATTAGTTAATATGTATATTATAATTTCTAAAGCAATCCCTTAAGAAAATAATAAAAAAATAGAGTCAAGAAAGAAAGGAATTAAACGGTACACTAAAAATATCTATTTAACACAAAACAAGGCAGTAAAGGAGAAACAAATGAACAAAAGAGATATGCAGAAAAAAATTTAAAAACTGGTAAACGTAAGTCCAACCATAGCAGTAATTTTATTAAATGTGAGTGAATTAAAAACTCCAAGGAACAGCAGAGATTGTCAGAATGAATTTTTTAAAATCCAACTATATGCTGCTACAAGAGCCACATTCTAAATTCAAAGACACATATTGTTAAAGTAAAAGGATGAAAAAGATATACCATGCAAATAATAACCATAAGGAACTGGAGTGGCTATATTAATATCAAACAAAATATACTTTTAACTAGGAAATATTACTAAAGACAAAGAGGGACATTTCATAATGATAGGAAGGTCAGTTCCTCAAAAAAAATAACAATTATAAATGTACATGGATCTACCAACAGAGCCCTAAAATATATGATGCAAAAAATGACAGAATTGAAAGAAAAAATAGAAAATTGAAAATAGCTGGAGATTTCAATACTCCACTTTCAATAACTGATAGAACGACTAGACAAAAATCAGCAAGGACATAGGAGACTTGAATAACACTCTCAGTCAACTTGATACAACTGACCTTTCTAGAATACTTTAATGACAACAAAATACATATTCTTTTAAACATTCTCCAGGAGAATTTATATGCTAACTCACAAAACAATCTCAATCCATTTAAATGAATTTAAACCATACAAAATATATTCTCTGATAACAGAAAAATTAAGTAAAAATCTACAACAGTAAGAAATTTAGAAAATCCTCATATATCAGGAAACTAACAACATACTTCTAAATTACTCACAAGGGAAAAGAAATCACAAGGGAAATTAGAAAGTATTTTGAACTACATGAAAACAAAAACACAACATATCAAAATTTATGGGATAAAGCTAAAGCAGTTATTAGAGGTAAGTTTATAGCTTTAAGTGTCTATATTAGAAAAGAAGAAAAGTCTCAAATTAATAACTTAAGCTTTCATTGTAAGTTAGAAAAAAATTAAATATGAAGCAAGTAGAAGGTAGATATAATAAGATCAGGGAGGAAATCAATAAAATAGAAAACAGAACAACAATAGGTAAAATCAGTGAAACAAAAGTTGGTTCATTGAAAAGATCAAGAAAATTGACAAACCTTTCACTAGATTAACCATGAAGAAAGAGAGAAGACACAAATTATCAAGAACAAGAATAAAAGAGGAGATCACTACCAACCCCACATAACTTAAAAGGCTCACAAGGAAGTATGATAAATGCACTTATGCCAAAAATTTAGACAACTTAAATGAAATGGAAAAATTCCCATAAAGATTCAAACTACAAAAACTAACTCAAGAAGAAATTAAAAATCAGAACAGATCAATAACAAGTAAAGAAACTGAATTAGTAACTTAAAATCTTTGCACAGTGAACCGCCCAGGCCCATATGGTTTCACAGATGAATTCCATGGAATATGTAAAGAAGAAACAAACAAATCATTTCCATGTATTTTCAAAAACAGAAGAGAAGGGAACACTTCCCAACTTATTCTATAAGGCCAGTATTACCTGATATCAAAGCCAAACAAAAACATTATAATAAACAAACAAACAAAAAAAACACAGACCAATAGCCTTCAAGAACACAGGTACAAAAATCCTTCACAAAATATTAGTAAACTGAATCCAGCAACATATAGCCAAGTGGTATTTATTCCAGGAATGCAAGGTCGATTTAACATTTGAAAATCAATCAGTGTAATATACCATATTAACAGAATAAAAAACAAAAAAAATTATCACCTCAATAGATGCAAAAGAAGTATTTGACAAAATTCAGCATTCCTTCGTGTTAAAAACTCTCAACAAAAGAGGAATAGAAGGGCTTCCCTGGTGGCGCAGTGGTTGAGAGTCCACCTGCCAATGCAGGGGACATGGGCTCGTGCCCCGGTCCGGGAAGGTCCCACGTGCTGCGGAGCCGCTGGGCCCGTCAGCCATGGCCGCTGAGCCTGCGCATCCGGAGCCTGTGCTCCGCAACGGGAGAGGACACAGCAGTGAGAGGCCCGCGTACCGCAAAAAAAAAAAAAAAAAAAAAAAAAAAGAGGAATAGAAGGGAAGTTCCTCAGTCTGATAAAGACCATCTATGAAAAATCTAGAGCTAGTATCATATCTAATAGTAAAAAATTAAATCCTTTCTTCCTAAGACAGTAAGGGAACAAGGGTGTGATATTTGCTCTTGCCACTTCTCTTCAACATTGTACTGAAGTTCACATTATACTGAAGAGTAGCCAAGACAATTATTAAAAATAAAATTGAAAAAATTGGATAGCAAGTCTACCTTTAGTTATGGATGATATAACCCTATATGTAAAAAATGCTAAGGAATACACACACACACACACACGCACACACACACAAATGCTACTACTAATAAATGAGTTCAGCAAGGTAACAGGATACAGAATCAAAACACAAAAATCAATTAAACTTCTGTTTACTAGCAATGAACAATACAAAAATAAAATTAAGATAACTCCATTCACAATACTATCAAAAAGAATAAAATATTTAGGAATAACTTTAACATAGAAGTATAACACTTCTACATTGAAAATTACAAAACATTATGATAAGTGAAACAAAATCTAAATAAATAAATATCCCATGTTCATGGATTGAAAGAGTCGACATTGTTAAAACACACATTTTTCAAAATTGACTTATAGTTTCAACATAATTCTTATATTGCCAGCAGACTTTTCTCTTTGTAGACATTAACAAGGTGATCTTAAAATTTATATGGGAATATGAAGGAATTACATAGGCAAGATTTTTTATTTTATTTTTTTGTAGAAGAGGAACTAAGTTTGAGAACTTACATCTACCAATTTCAAAACTCTTTATAAAGCAATAATAATTAAGAAAGTGTGGTGCTGGCATAAGGACAGGCATACAGATCCATGCAACAGAATTGAGAGTTCATATATAAACCTTTTTACTTATGGTCAGTTAATTTTTGATAAAGGTGCTAAGGAAGTTAAGGGGGAAAGGATAGTCTTTTCAACAAATGGTGCTGGGACAATTGTATATCCATAAGTGAAGGGATGGATTTAGAACTTTACTCAACATCACATACAAAAAATTAATTCAAGCAGCCGCATAGCACAGGGAGATCACCTCGGTGCTTTGTGACCACCTAGAGGGGTGGGATAGGGAAGGTGGGAGGGAGGGAGATGCAAGAGGGAAGAGATATGGGAACATATGTACATGTATAACTGATTCACTTTGTTATAAAGCAGAAACTAACACACCATTGCAAAGCAATTATACTCCAATAAAGATGTAAAAAAATTAAAAATATTTAATTCAAAATGGATTATTTCTAAATGTAAAGTAAAATTATAAAACTCAGAAGATAAGATAAATTCTTTATGATACTGAGTTAGAGTTCCTAGATATGACATGAAAAGCATGATTAAAAAAGGAAAAAAAGTGATGAACTGAATTTCATCAAATGTAAAAGTTCTGGTCTTTGAAGGACACTGTTAAAAGAATGAAAAGACAAGTCACAGAATGAGAGAAAATATTTGCAAACATTAATAAAGGAATTGTATATAAAATATTTAAATAACTCTAATGATTCAATAATAAGCAGAAAAAAATCCAATTTAAAAATGGGCAAGGGCTTCCCTGGTGGCGCAGTGGTTGAGAGTCTGCCTGCCGATGCAGGGAACATGGGTTCGTGCCCCGGTCTGGGAGGATCTCACATGCCGCGGAGCGGCTGGGCCCGTGAGCCGTGGCCGCTAAGCCTGCACGTCCGGAGCCTGTGCTCCGCAACGGGAGAGGCCACAACAGTGAGAGGCCCGTGTACTGGAAAAAAAAAAAAGGGCAAAATATTTGAGCAGGCATTTCACCAAAGAAGATACACAAATGGCTACCATGCACATTAAAAAGATGGTCAACATCGTTAGCTATTAAGTAAGCACAAGTTAAAACCACAATGAGATCCCACTACACACCCAAAAGAATGGCTATAAAAAATAAGACAGAAAATAACTAATGTGGATAAACTGGAATCCTTGTACCTTAGTATGTGAATATAAAACGGTATAGCTGCTTTGGAAAAGAGTAGTTTCTTGTAATGTTAAACATAAACTTAGCACACAACCCAGCTGATATTTTAGAATGTGCAAGAGAAGGTTCACTTCAAACAGAAAGCCTTAACTTTCTGTAATAATTTCATTTATTCAACAGAAAACTTATTTAGTATCCACTGTGTGCACAATAGCGTGCTTGAAGCTGGGGTGGGAGGGGGATATGAAGATAAATTAGGTAAATTAATGACTCTTGTTAGGACTTCTCTGGTGGTGCAATGGTTAAGAATCTGCTTGCCAATGCAGGGGACATGGGTTCGAGCCCTGGTCCGGGAAGATCCCACATGTCACAGAGCAACTAAGCCTGTGTGCCACAACTACTGAGCCTGTGCTCTAGAGCCTGTGAGCCACAACTACTGAAGCCCGCACGCCTATAGTCCATGCTCTGCAACAAGAGAAGCCACCACAATGAGAAGCCTGCGCACCGCAGCAAAGCATAGCTCCCGCTCTCCCGCAACTAGAGAAAGCCCGCGCGCAGCAACGAAGACCCAACGCAGCCAAAAATAAATAATAAAATAAAATAAGACTCTTGTTTTCTGAGAGCTTTACCATCTAGTAGGGGAGTAAATGCTACCAGGCCTGATGTGTTGAATTACGTCAATCATGGAAGAAAGGATGGAAGGACAGAAGGAAGGCAGGCAGATAAGCAGAAAGATTAGAGCAAATAAAAGCTGAATTCACAGGCTTGGAGGCAATTTCTGTCTGGGGTTATCAGGGAATCCTTTGTGGAAGAGCTGGACATTAAAAGATGGGTAAGTCATCTCAGGATGACACAGAGATATGTGCAAAAGCTTGAAAACAGAAGTTCCATTTTCATTGCTGACTTACCTATGTGTTGCCATTATACTTTATCGAGTCACCACAAAGGAGCTGAACTCATTTTTATTATTCTAACAATTTTCCTTTAAAACCACCTCTTCATATATATTTACAACCTAGCACTGCTGCATATAAACAAAATGCTCAGCTGTTTCCCAGAAGGGAGGAAAAGGTGGTGGTTTTACTGAAATATGGGTCAGCTTCTAGAAAACTGTCTTTCTTGGCTGTCTTTGGTCATTTGGTCAGCCCCTCCTCCTCAGGGCTTCTGGGATCTGAGGGTCCATCTCTTTCATCTTCAGAACCCTCTGGAGGGTCAGGAACAAGCACTTGGAGTTTACAGTCTCTTTTCTCATTTCTATCTTTCTATCAGCTGCATTTTTCCCTGTTGCAAAACTTGAAAGACTGTATTTTCCCTGGGTTTTGTGAAAGGTTGTTTTGGGTCTACTTTTGATATACAGCAGCTTCGTCCTACGCTCCTCCTTTGGTATGGGTATCATGTCAGCCTCAACACTTTCTACTGACCTTTTGATTCTCCTGTTTCCCAGTCTAAACACTTAAGGAACTTTCAGGAGAACATCAAAGTTAGTGGATAAGCAGGAGGCTTTGAGTCCTTTTTTCACTAATATACTTTCCAGAAAAGGTCTCTTATAAGATACAAGCATGAATTTAGTTTGATCAACATCATCCTTGAAATTTACTGACATGCAGTATCATAAAAAATAACAGTCCCTTGGCCATTCTTTCTGTCTTTGCATTATTTACCTTATAGTTATCCTGTTTTCCTCTCTATTTCAGTATCTCAACATAAAAATATCTTTTTTATTTTTATTTATTTATATTTAATTAATTTATTTTTGGCTTTTTTGGGTCTTCGTTGCTGCGTGCAGGCTTTCTCTAGTTACAGAGAGCGGGGGCTTCTCTTCATTACAGTGTGCAGGCTTCTCATTGTGGTGGCTTCTCTTGTTGCAGAGCATGGACTCTAGGCACGCAGGCTTCAGTAGTTGTTTTTCTTCTATTTATTGCCTTGTTTCCATTATTTAAATTTCCGCTGACAAGTAACATTTTACTCTCCTTTTTAGTAATTTGCCACAGCTAATGTATAGATAGACATGATCTAAAAACAAATACCAGGGGGGTCTGAACCACTTCTCAACATGAATGTTAGAATAGTCATGCTCTAGAAAAAGCTAGTGGGTTAAACACTGAGAGACAAATCTTTATGGTTATCACATACACCCTTCAGTTTCTATCCATTCCTGGCTATTTTAGAAATTAATTTAACCCGACTGAGTGAGTATGGCCCATTTTTAAGCAGAAGTGAAAGAGTCCACTCTATATTTCCTAGATATATTATGCAGGACACTTGACCATAACATCAGGAGATGCCTTATAGAGTCTAGGTCTGTGGACTGAAAATTGTCCAGGGTTAGTAAAAGTTAGCCTTATTAATTTATTTATGAGGCAGCCCAGAAACCCACATTCCACCCCACTCTGAGGATGGTCGCTAGGGTTGACGAGACTTTGCATGAAGGTTACCTTCCTCATTTGAGGTGCTCCTGCCATCTCCTGTTTCATCTAGAAAGGCTGCTGTGGAAAAGGTCAAGTGTGCAGCAAGGGCTCCTTGGGCTCCCACAGCTCGGAGAGCTCTGTGGGGAAGCTCAGTTACACTCACTGCTCGGCCAGCAGTGGACAGAGTTAACATGTTACCTCTGAGCGATGGGAGGTAACTGCATGTCCCTTCCTCCACCTCTAGCTACTCATTCTATTCCCACTCTATGAGGGGACATGTCTTCCTTCTCACAGCCTGATTCACCTGCCTATGGAAGATTAATGCCATTCTGGGGGTATCTTGTATCATCTAAACTTTAATTTGACCTGCAAAAGAGCCTGATGAATAGTATTTTCAATGTAGAAACAAAGCAAATGAAGCAGAGAATGAATCACGTCTTTCTGGGCCTCAGTGTATGTTATCTGTGGAAGGAGGGGCTTGAATTAGATGAGCTTGTGGTCTCTTCCTGCCATTCCCCAATTCTATGGATCTACAAATTGCCAATTGTAGGAAACTGGTATCACCAGGCATGATACTCCCAGTCCTCTCTCCGCAAACAAGTTGCAGGTTTACAGCAATGTGTGTCGGAGATTGATGCGTGGTGAAGTCTCTCTTTGGACGCAGCGTTTATTTTGGGGATTCAGAACACAACTCAGTAGTTGCCTTTTAAAGGAACTGGCAATAAACCTGTCCATTTCTGGGCAGAATAAAAAAGAATAACTGGTTTCTGCTTTCATTAGATGTTTCCCCTGATCTTCTCCTGTCATATAGGAAGTAATATGACTCATCATTTTCTTAGTACTTAAATTCTGGAAGACAAATCCCAGAATGTTCTATTTGCTACCCAGAAACTTATGGTGCCTTTTCCTTATATATAATAGTTAAATCTTTCTTTAGAGAAGAGGATATATCTTAATTCTTCTTACCCTATTCTATTTTTTATTGCTTCCATAACATTTATTACCTTTTAGCATGATTTAAATTCATTGTCCTTTTTATTATATTTATTGTTTATGACCTATCTCTCCATGCTCCAAGAGGGCAGGAATCTTTGTCAGATTTATTCAGTAATTTATCCCAAGCACCTAGAGCAGTGCTTAGCACACAGGAGGCACTCAGTAAATATTTACTGAATGAATGAACAATACCTAAACCTCACTAAACGGTCCCTATGTGCCTGCTATTATACTACACACCTTACATGATTATCTCTTTTAGGGCTGCCAACATAAACAACGATCATTTTCGTCATTTTCCAGATGAAGAAACTGAGAGTTTACAGGCATATCCAAAGTCGCAAGTGTAATTGCATGTAAGTAAAGGCTTGTTTGACCCCAAAGACTATCCACTTGCCATTACGTTAGAATATCTAGAAATGGAGATATAGAAAATGGACACTAATCCAATACCCATAGCTGAGGTCAAGACACACAAATGTCCACAAGGCAGCAGACTTCTTTGGTAGCATCTTTTGAAACCACACTGGGGTGGGAAAGGGAGCAAGTCTTCAGGTCCCCCTCAGTCCCTGCTGTAATCAGATCCATCAATAAAAGACAGGGGTTTGTGTTTTGTGGTCTCTGTTTTTAGCATTGGTATCTTCTGTGAGAATTACAACTGGTTTGAACATTAGCACGTTCTTTGCAAAGTCTAGAAGTTTCAAAAGAGGTTATGATCTGGGTAACAACCAAGGGTCAATCAATGTGACAATGTGACATGAGTGTAGGTAAGGGGCACAATTTAAGGTTAGGTACGGTGCCCAGGGCAAGTCACTCATGTTTCAGTTTTCTTATCCCCAAACTGGTGTCTTCCAGAGCCCTTGTGAGTCTCAGGTCTGATTCTAAGCGACAGTTAAAGAGTGTGTAAGGTTCCAGGTTTGGCATTCATAATGCCCCTGGGATTTTCTAGCTATTGTTTCTACCTATTGTTCCCTGCTCTAAATCTTGGTTTCTCCAGGAGAAGCAGGGGAAAGAAAAGGAAGCATAATGCAAAACTACACATTGATGCTTCAAGAAAAATATGGTAGCCATGTAGTCAAGGGGAGTTACTGGGAAATTGTAGAAAGGGTGGGGGACTTGGGGTAGGTTGGGGCGCTCAAGTCACTCTTCCACTATTTGTTAGTGTAAGGAAGAAAAGTCATTTAATCTCTTTGGTCTCCAATTCTCTCATTTTTTTAAAAAATATTTTCTTATTCTTTGTACATTTTTTGTGCTATTTTTAAAATTTGTTTATTTATTTGGCTGCATTGGGTCTTTGTTGCTGCGCGCAGGCTTTCTCTAGTTGCGGCAAGCAGGCGCTACTCTTCGTTGCAGTACACGGGCTTGTCATTGTGGTGGCTTCTCTTGATGAGGAGCACAGGCTCTAGGCATGCGGGCTTCAGTAGTTGTGGCTCACAGGCTCAGTGGTTGTGGCTCATGGGCTCTAGAGCACAGGCTCAGTAGTTGTGGCACACGTGCTTAGTTGTTCCGCAGCATGTGGGATCTTCCCAGACCAGGGCTCGAACCCGTGTCCTCTGCATTGGCAGGCAGAGATTCTTAACCACTGCACCACCAGGGAAGTCCCTCCAATTCCCTCATTTTAAAAATGAGGATAATAATTTCTACTTCTCAGAGTTACTGTAAAGTGGTATAGAGAATGCTATGCTGAACGGTATCATATGGGCTGGATTTTAATCTGTTTAGAATCAGACAATCTGATGCCTACCATTACCACAGAGGGTTGAGGGGCCCATCACCCAAGAACTGTGCTGTGTTGTTCTCTGGTTTCTGGAAGTTATTCATTTCTACTTATCAAGTATAACAAAATATTTCTTTTTTACTCCCATCTTACTCAAAAGAAAGGATGGCACCCTGATTTCCATATACCACATTCCCTGTAAACATCTTCCTTATTTCATCCTAATTCCTTAGAAAGGGATCCTCAGGTCACACACTGGGCTGTCTGATATTTATATGTGACTTTTTAGTGCAGTGGCTGTGACCTTTGTTGAACCACACAGTTCTCTGAGAATCTGATAAAAGCTAGGGTCCTTCTCAGCGAAAAAAAAAAAAAAAAAAAATTTCATCTGCGCCTAATTTTGCATATAATTTGAGATCATCCAAAACTCTGTTGAAACCTATTCATGGACAGAGGCTAAAAACCCTTGCCTAACGGTTGCAAAGTGGTCATAAGTACCATTTCTCCTTTCATCTCTAATAGTATTTGTGAATTACTAACATAAAACAATAGTCTTGTATCATTTTGTTTTCCTGAATTACTTTCTTTAATTTAGTTTTTTTTTCTCACTGTGACTAAGAACTAAAGCATTTAGAATAAGCCTTCCAGGATTTATTTTATAACCCTTGGCTCAGAATGCAATTGGTAAACCAATCTGAGCTAAAAACCACACTGACTCTGAACAAGCCATTTTTCTTAAGTCTTAACTGAGGTCAGCCAAGTCCTGAGCACGTATAAATCTCCATAGTTTCCACTTTACTACTGGACATCTAACTACAAAGCAGAGGCTAAAAATAGATCAAGCCTAGTGTTCATATACACTCCACAGAATTGCATTTCCAACCCCACATGAGTTTTAATTAACAACACTCTTCGCAACTAAAGAGAGACTTCATTTAGCAGGGAAAAGTTGATCCACTTTGAAAAAGTTAAAATACAACCTGAAGGAATTATGAAGATTTTGAAATGTTCAAAGAATATCATTTGCTCCTGTTAGCTCTGGGTCTAAAATAAGAAAAACTAAAATATCCCTCGGATTGGGTTAGCTTTCTTTTCTTTTACACTGCATTACACAAAGGAGAAAATATTGACATCCTTTTCCCTTTCTTGTTTCTAAGTTTACATTTCTACTAAGTGGAGTTGTTCAAACATAGCAAGCCATTAATAAATACCTACTTACCTACACAAATACTTATAGAGCAAGAAGGAAGATGTGAGGTCGAGCATAGAAAAATAATTACAGTTCTACTGCCTACAGAAAGTTTATTATCTGAGGCTCTTTATAGTTAAAATGGCTGTCTTCCAAAGATAATATAGAGCAAATGTTTTCTGGATAAAATATAAAGATTCTCAAAATTTCAATTACTAATGTTAGATATAATTTATCAGATTGTAAATAAATATGAATATTGCATCTGTGGTTAAAAAAAGAATTTGTATAAAATTAAAATAATTTTAACAAAATTTAGCAATAGAGTTTAAGAAGTAAAACTCTTTGAATTACAGATTCATAAAACTCTGTAGCCTCTACAGTATTGGGGGAATGAAATAAGTACACAAGGAGTTACCTTAACAACTGTATGGTAATAAAAATACCCATTTTCTACATTTTCTATAGACTTGGCACAGACAGACCAGGAAAATGGATATTTAAAACATAATCCTCTCTATTACAGGACAGCTGTTTCCTAAATGAGGTTCTTAAACATATGTATAGGACATTCTTCAGGAGAACACAATGATACTGTCACATAGCATGGTGCTCATTCCTATTTCCTTTGGAAGGTAGGTATTTGAAACAGCTAAAAGAAGTGAGTTCACCTCCTCACTGACAATATTTCCATATGTGCAGCTAATCTGAGGTCCTTATGAATATCCCCTGGCACACATGACCCATGAAAGTGAGATTGCAAAACAATCCTGTTCCATTTTAAATGGAATTTCAGAACGTTGCCATCACACATTCCAGGTAAACTCCAGAGACTCTGGTACTGAACATGCAGAAGCTCCCAGGAGGTCAATGTCAGTGCCCAGGAATCACAGCCGTGGATCAGGTACTGCTTAAACCCACAGGGATTCAGGCGTTTCTGCCTTCAGAAACTGTCCTTACATACAAGCCACCATATTATTTCCTCAGTAACTTTTTTAATTCCCAGAAATAAACACCTTCTCCAGTTGCCCTAACAGGTATTTTGTGGACTTAAATTTTGTAAGACAAAATTACATCTGTTTAGAACAAATAATGCAACCTATGCCAGATGGAGGAGGTTTGAGGCAGCAGGCGATTACTGATCACATAGCCCAGGAATTTTTATGTTTTGAAGTTCAGCAATTCTTTCTGTGGACTATAGATAGATGTTTAATAAAATCACATGAATCTTGCAAGTGTGTTTTAATCCCCATGACACATTTTGCTCTGGATATGGAGAAAATAAAAATTGGCTTGGACTGAGAAATTATCTGTCCAGCATTTATCAGGCTGGAACAACAAACACAGAGAAACCAAGCTCAAGGTTCACAGGAAATGTGTCTCCCGGGGACGCTGCTGCAGTAGAGGGTTGTGATAACTTCCTCTTTGAGTGACTACAGGCTCACCGAGAAACTTTCTTCTCTAATATCAAACATTATCAGTAGGCTTGCTGTTTGAAATTTTATCAGGAAGAATGAGGTATTGCCTTCTTGTGTGGAGGAGTTGCTGTTGACAGAGAAGCAGCCTCAGTTCCCAGCCCAGGTGCTGAGCTCCACATAAAAGGTTTCTAGATACAACAGTCCTCATTTATCTCAACTTGACTGTTTCCAAAGCAGCAGGACACTGGATTCATTTTTCAGACCAGACCTACATCTAAACTCCACGCTTCCTAGAATCCTACTGAAACTCTCTTTTCCTCTGGTGTGTGGTCTCCCTCATTGCAATGGGGTAAATCTAATTTTGTCAGAGTACCAGTTTGCTCCTGGTATTCTTAGGCTGACTGAGATAGGGCCATGTTTTTATAAAATGCCCTGGCTAAAGAAAATATTTGCTGCTTGAATAATAGCTCAGAATTTTAACCTTGGCTTTCATATATTGAAAGAATAGAACACATCTCTGCTGTAGTTTGGGATCCTGTGGTCTGTGAATTTCAAATTCTATTCTCATCTATGACTTCCCTGGTGGCACAGTGGTTAAGAATCCGCCTACCAATGCAGGGGACATGGGTTTGATCCCTGGTCAGGGAGGATCCCACATGCCACGGAGCAACTAAGCCCGTGAGCCACAGCTACTGAAGCCTGCACACCTAGAGCCTGTGCTCTGAAACAAGAGAAGCCACCACAATGAGAAGCCTGTGCACCACAACGAAGAGTAGCCCCTGCTCGCTGCAGCTAGAGAAAGCCTGTGCGCAGCAATGAAGACCCAACACAGCCAAAAATAAATAAATAAAATAAACAAATTAAAAATAAATAAATAAAATTGGAAGTTAAGACTCTGCATGAGCATTTCTTTTAAAAAAAAAATTCTATTCTCATCTAAGTTGTAATGTTCTCGGGACGAGGAAACCTGCTGTGAGTATTGAAATGAGGTTTCCTGGCTCTGCTGCTGCTGAACATTGAACACGACTTGCGGCAAAACATCTCTGCTTCTAGCAATATCGCAGATGGCAATTCAAGCAAGACATCCCAGGGTGGCTGTGAAGCTTTTTGTGAAACTCAGAGAAGGAAGGTAAAGGGAAATTGTAGACATAAGTCCCAGGCCTCCCAAAACATGGCCTTGCTCCATACCTGGTTTAAAGGTAGGGCTGCCAGTAAGAAGACAAGAAAATGTGACATGGGGAAGTTATTCAGAGAATGTGGCTTTGCCCTAAATTTGTAAGGCTGCTTTGGACATACCCGTGGGAGTAGCCATAGTCGTAGGCTGAGGCAGCCTTCTGACTGACTGCAGATGAGAGGGCAAACTCGGAGGCCCCGGAAGCCTGCTGCCGGTAGGATGCGGCGGATGCCTGGCTGAAGGTCTCGGACTTCTGGCGGTGGGCAGCGGAGGAGCGGCTGCTGTAGGCAGTGGAGCCGTGGGTGTAGATGGCCGAGCTTTTCTTCTCCTGCTGGTACTGGCTCATGGTGGTGTGAAGGTTTTTGTTGTGGTAGCTGCGATCATAGTGCTCGTGAAGTTTCTGATAAAAAGGCAGAGACATCATGTGCCCCCAGGGAACCAGGCAATCTACAAGAAAGCAACAGTTTGGGGGTGAACTATTAAGGAACAAACCCAACAGAACAAGTCATCTAAACCAACATGTAAAAATTAATACTCTTTTATCTGTTCCAAAGAGTAAGTGGAAACTGATGTGAAGGTTAGTTTAGCTGGTTACTCAATAAATTCCTTGCTTCATAGCCCAGATGTACCCTCTCCTATCATTGTACTGTCTTCTCCTTTTTTTAAATACCCAGGAGATCTTTACAAAGTTTCCCTATTGTGCTTTTTCCTTAGACCTTTCATAGCATATATTTCTAATTTTTTGGCATTTCATTCTGACAGGGGCTTCATCTGAGAGAATATGTAATGATGGAGAGTCTGCGTCCAGCCAACGTGGTTTTCATTCAACAAATAATTACTGAGAACCCATTTTGAGCCTGGTACTACTCCAGCACAGGAAATACAGAGATGAACAAAACAAACAAAATCCCTGCTCTGATAACCCTATATACAACCTTATGATCTATTGCAAGAGACAGACAAATAGAGAAAATAAAGTGTAAAGTATATTAGAACCTGCTAAATGCTATAGAGAAAAATAAAACAGGAAAGTGGGATGGGATGCAATTTAAACAGCATCATTAGGGATGATGATGATGACTGAACATGAAAGTGACATCTGAGCATGAGAATATCTGGGGGGAAGTATTCTGGTTGGAAGACCATTGCAAAGGCACTGGGGTGTGAGCCTGCCTGTTGTACTCCAGGAATGGCAAATAGGCCAGTGAGGTTGCATGGAGTGAGGGAGGTGCAGGGAGAGGTATAGAAGATGATGTCAGAGAGGTGGAGGGTGGGGAGGGCAGATAGTGTAGTGTCCTATAGGTGACTGTAAGGACTTTGAATTCTATTCTGAAAGGGCTAAGGAGTCACTGGAAGGTTCTGAGCTGAGAATCACTCTTGCTGAGTCTGAGAATAGACTGTTGAGAGACAAGAGTGAAAGCCAGGAGACCAATTAGAAGGCTGTTATGGGCTGAGTCATATCCCCCCCCAAATTCATATATAAACGTCCTAACCTTCACTACTTCAGAATGTGACTGTATTTGGAGATAAGATCTTTACAGAAGAAGTGAGGTTAAACTGAGGTCATTAGGATAGGTTCTAATCCAATATGACATGATTGGCATCCCTATAAGGAGAGGAAATTAGGACACAGATATGTACATATACAGAGGGAAGACTGTGTGAAGACACAAGAAGATGACCATCTACAAGCCAGGAGAGAGGCCTCAGAAAAACCAGCCCAGCTGACACCTTGATCTCAGATTTCTAATCTCCAGAATCATGAGAAGATAAGTTTCTGTTGTTTAAGCCACCCAGTCTATGGTACTTCGTTATGGCAGCCCTAGCAAATTAATATAAAGGCCAC
The DNA here is from genome assembly GCF_003031525.2 of Neophocaena asiaeorientalis asiaeorientalis. Lineage (NCBI taxonomy): Eukaryota > Metazoa > Chordata > Mammalia > Artiodactyla > Phocoenidae > Neophocaena > Neophocaena asiaeorientalis. The sequence goes on from NW_020174694.1 coordinate 1,096,055, forward strand.
TGCAATAGTCCAGGCCAGAGATTATAGTGGTAGCAGTGGAAGTGTGAGAAGTGATCAGACTCTGCATGCTTTGCAGGCAGAAGCAATAGCATTTGCCGAAAGTTCTGGATTAGGGTGTGAAAGAAAGAGAGGAATGAGAGATGGCTCCAAGGATTTTGCTTGAGTAATTGGAAGACTAAAACTGCTATTAACTGAGATGAGCTAGGAGTATAAGAAAAGAGCAGTTCAGAATGGAAGAACAGGAGACTGGTTTGAGACATTCTACATTTGAGATACCTGCTAGACACCCAAGTGGAGAGATTAAGTGATTAATCTTAAACTTAATTAAGAGATTAAGTTGGATATTTGACTCTGGAATACAGGGTAAAGGTTCAGGATGGAGACCTACATTTAGGACTCACCAGCATTTAGATGCTATTCAATGCTGAAAAGAAAATAGATGAGAATGAAAGTCCTAGGACTGAACCCTGGAGGATGCTTATATTGTCATATAACAAGCTCTCTCGAATTTCACAAATACTTCAAAAAGGTATAGTGTCAAGGCAGAAAAATTCCATTAAGAATATGAAGGCTTCTAGTCTTCCTACATAAGGCAGCAAGAAAGTCAATCATCAGTGTAGCAGTTTGCATTGTGAACATGACCTAACAGTCCTACTGAAAGTCAAAAATAGGTTTGCTTAGCATAGAGAGGGGAGACTTCAGACTGCATTATCTTTCTTGAAAAATCTGTCCACTGACAGAAGCGTATCAGCCATATTGACAACCCTGGATGAAGTAGTGGTTTTATGGAAGCCCCCTCTTACATGTTTTTTTAATTAATTAATTTATTTATTTTTGGCTGCATTGGGTCTTCGGTGCGGTGCGCGGGCTTCTCATCGAGGCGGCTTCTCTTGCTGCAGAGCACTGGCTCTGCAGCAAGAGAACTGGCTCTAGGCACGCAGGCTTCCCTGTGCCACCAGGGAAGCCCCCCTCTTCCATTTTTAATGCTTTTGTGCATGTTCTAAATTTTTTACAAGTGAAATTAATTGTAATAAATTTTTCAAATCTTTTAAAAAAATTCTAAATGAGGACTGAATCCTTCTAAACTTGCCACATTTTCTGTCAAGTTTAAATCTACTTTTTAGGACTTCCCTGGTGGCGCAGTGGTTAAGAATCCGCCTGCCAATGCAGGGGACACGGGGTCGATCCCTGGTCCAGGAAGATACCACATACCACACAGCAACTAAGCCCGTGTGCCACAACTACTGAGCCTGCGCTCTAGAGCCCCTGAGACGCAACTACTGAGCCCATGTGCCATAACTACTGAAGCCTGTGTGCCTAGAGCCAGTGCTCTGCAGCAAGAGAAGCCAGAGCAATGAGAAGTCCGTGCACCACAACAAAGAGTAGCCTCTGCTCGATGCAACTAGAGAAAGCTCGCGCACAGCAGTGAAGATGCAATGCAGCCATAAATAAATAAATTCAAAAAATAAATCTACTTTCTAGAAAGCCTTTTAAAGTACAAGACAAGCTTGCTCTTCAATTCAGTTCCATTAAAAACAATGAGATAAATATAAAAACAGTTTCTAAGATGAACTGAAAAGCTGTTTCCCTTTTATTATTACTTTATGTTTTCTTGTCATTAGTCCTGTAGATTTCCAGGCCAAATCTCAGACTTAATAAATCAGGATCTTTGGTGAGAGCGGGAGCAGAAGACTGAATTCTACACGATTTCTCAAAGTGTTTCCAATGTACACTGAAGTTTGAGAAATGCATGGCTTAGAAGATAGGAGTGATTTTAAGGACAGGTAGAGAATAATATTTCAATGGATTTTAAATGACTAGTGTGGAGAAGTTTTCAATTTTTTGTGTTTTTATTTCAACACCTAATAAAAATTTTCACCTCTTAAATTTTTTTTTTTAAATCTACTTTTTCTTAACATCTTTATTGGAGTATAATTGCTTTACAGTGGTGTGCTAGTGGCTGCTGTATCACAAAGTGAATCAGCTATACATATACATATATCCCCCATATCCCCTCCCTCTTGTGTCTCCCTCCCACCCTCCCTATCCCACCCCTCTAGGTGGTCACAGAGCACTGAGCTGATCTTCCTGTGCTATGCGGCTGCTTCCCACTAGCTATCTGTTTTACATTTGGTAGTATATATAAGTCCATGCCACTCTCTGACTTTGTCCCAGCTTACCCTTCCCCCTCCCCATGTCCTCAAGTCCATTCTCTATGTCTGCATCTTTATTCCTGTCCTGCCCCTAGGTTCTTCAGAACCATATTTTAAATCTTTTTATTTAAACTAAAGAGTCAGCATGTATTCCCTAGAGAAGAAAATCCAGCAAACTTCATTCCAGAAATATTTATGTTAGGACTCATGGAAGATATCAGTCTACATGGCATTTCTCAAGAGGAAGAAAATAGCCACCAGCAAGCAACTTTGCTTCAACCCTTAAATAGATTGCTATTTTCTGTTCTAAAATATACAGGATGATGATCAGGTGTAATGAATTATTATTAGATACATTTTTATAAAACAAAAGGGTTGAATATATAAATATAGAAGTATATGTTCAGGCATTTATAAAGATGTTTGATAAGCTTCTGTAATGATACATACTACACTGCAACACAGCTAATGTTATTTGAATGATGTCCAAATAAATAATGAATGACCTTCCTGTGTATTATGCTATAAGCTAAATTCAGAACCCAAATAACTTGAAATGCTGTTATTTTCACAAAATAAAATCTTTAAATGTCTTGCCTCAATTCTATTTTCCATTCGCTTTATTTCTATTTCCCCCAAATATGTTTATTTTTAATAATACTTAATATTCCAAGCACAGAGATAATATATTACAAGTAAACAGGCTTTGGCCTTATGTCAACTCAGCTGGTTGTCATAGCTCTGACCTCTGGAACAAAGGTATAACTACCTTCTCCTCATCAAGTAAGTGAGGATTATCCCCAACACATGACAGCTAGAGTGTATTGGGAGGAAAGATGGTTTGGTTGTCTTCCATTCCTTTAAGACCTGTGTTTTTTCCTGAAAATAATTTGGGAATTTAGGAAGAGACAGTAACTCCATAGTTGTAACTGTGACATGATATTTTGTACAGGCATTAGAGGCTGAAAGCTGATAAAAATTCTTCACAGAAAATACTAACTTTAGGATCATGATGTGGGGCTCTTTGTTGCCTCTGAAATATTGCTTAACCATTTTCCGATTAGAAATACCCAATGTACCCTTACATTCATCCACGTGGCTCTGTCAGAGCAAAATCACTGAATTAGAGACTAGTGACTTCAGAGCTAGTTTACTCCTTTTGATCTAATATGTAATCAGGGAGTATTGTAGGCGTATGGAGGATAGAAAACACATGATTTCCTGTTACCTTACCCATTCCAGGTTTCAACCAAACCGCTGAACTGTAACTTGGAAAGAGTACTTGACTCACGCTTACAGTTCTATCTGAGACAGCTATTATCTTTTTATAGTTCCAGGAACAGTAGCTTAATTTTAAAAGAATCCACTGATCTGAGAGAAGAGCTGTGCCAGCACAAACTGGCACCCTGCCGCTCGTTCTCCTTCCCCGAGCTCCACTTTCCTATTTCTCTGCTATTCTGACATCTCTTTGAGAAAACTGCTGAGCTCAGAAGATAGAAAGAAACCACACACACTGCAGTGCTCTTGAGCACATAAAATATCAAGTGCATTCTTCTGCCTCAAGGTCACACTTACCAGCTTCCAAAGGAGCGATGGTGGTGGAAATGTTCCGACGTGACTGTGGAGCTGGATGAGAGAATGAAAAACCCACGTAGGTTGAATCCAAGAAAATGTTAAGAGGCAGGGCTAAAGACAGGACCCTGGGGGCCAGTTCAAAAATAATGCATGTGGTCAGGCTGTAGAATGTCAGAGCCACACAGCCAGCCTTTTATGGCCAAGAGGGCAGATAAATATAGCACCAAATGGGGAGGGTAGTCCTAAACCAAGAGGAAGAAGGAGGCCCTGGCAGGTAGCTGCCTCAGTAATTAATTACATTAATGCCAGTCAATGGCTCTGGCCTGATTAAACCAAATGTAGGATTTTTATTTGGCTATAAGAGCTATTTTCAATATAATTTTATCACAGGATATTTAAAAGCATAATGGAAAGAGTGGTTTGTGTTGAGAGCTAAAAATAGGTACAGTAATCTGATTCCCAAAATGGACTTCATGGAATTTTAATGCCAAGATACGATTCTGGATGTGCTGTTCATAACCCATGTACAATACATTTAAAAGACACAAGGTGAAAAAAGAACACGAGGCTAACTAGAGACAAGCAAGTAAAAAATGGGTCACACATGGTGGAAATTTTGGCTTGACGATCACCGTTTCTCTCATTTCAGGAAAACTTACAAAGTAGGTTATAGCTTCAAGTTTGAATCTTTGATTCCCTATTCATTAACTAAAGCCTTTACAAAGCAACAAGTTTTATCTTTCCTAAAGTCAGAATAGGGTCAGTCTATCTAACAAGAGATTCTCTTTCTTTGTTTTTAGAATATGTCACAAATTCAGAGGTGGTATAACCTGTGGCAAGAGCCTGCACTTTGGACTCAGACCAGACCTTGATTCTAGGCCACCGATCGTATTTAATAGCCAGGTAATTCTAAGCAGAGTATTTCTCCTTAAGTTTCATTTTCTTTCTCTATAAAATGGGGATAGTAACATCCAAATTAGGGGACTGCTATGGAGATCAATGTGATAATGCAGAGAAAGCACTTAACCTAGTGATTGCCACAAATGAAGACTCAGTAAATGTCAACTATTGTTACCGATAGTAATAATTTAATAATTTTAATTTAATAATAGTAATAATAGTAATATTATATTAATAGTAATAATTAATAGTAATACTATAAGTATTAGTAATAATTAGTATAAGTAATAGTAATAATATATTATAGTAATAATAAATTTAATAATAGTAATAATAGTAATATTATATTAATAGTAATAATTAATAGTAATACTATAAGTATTAGTAATAATTAGTATAAGTAATAGTAATAATATATTATAGTAATAATAAATTTAATAATAGTAATAATTTAATTTGTTTAGATTATATGTACGGAGAAGGTTATGTCCTGATGTGATAGTACATCAACTAAATACAGATCCACTTGTATCTACCAAAATATTGAACAGACCCAATATCGTAGCCTACTTTATAATTCCTTTCTTGATGATAACTACAGTTAAGACTGTTGAGAACCTATCAAGTGCCAGACACTCTGATAGGCACTTTATACACATTATCTCATTTAATTCTCATATTGCCCTATAAGGTAGGTATCATTGCCTTCTATAGCTGAGGAAACTGAGGCTTCGAGAGGTGAAGTCATTTACCAAAGAGCACACAGCTAGGAAATGACATAAATGCAATTCATTCAGAGATATTTGGATTCCAAAGCCCATGCACTTTTTGTCACGGATTGCCTTATCCTCCCTCCAATGATACTTTGTCTATAAAAAACTAGATATTTTCAAATGGTCTTGCGAGTGCATTACAGGTCCCCACTAATAACTTAGGGTCAGCTTTTGAGATACCCAATCAATGTATGTAAAAGAACGTATTCCACTTAGTACTGATCAAATTCAACCCAGCATTTGTTTATCTAAATGCACCTCTAGTCAGTGTGCATACGTACATTTTTGCTGTCAGGAATCCATAGGAGAATTTTCCAAGCTTTACGTTCCCAAGTATCCATTTGTTCTCTAAACATCCAATACAGAATGGCAGTGGTTCTTCCGAGTTTTATCCATCAGCCATTGGAATGGTTCCCAGTGAGTCATTTCTCTAGAGAGCATGGCAAGTTGCTTCAAATCTCCTTGAAATAGAAAGAGGAAAAATAAGCAAAAATAAGAGATATAAATCATCATAATACGAGCTAATATTTAATAAGCATTTGCTATATGCCAAGTATTAATAATGCTAACTACTTTACAATATTTTATTTGACCATGATACACACATAAAACCATTTCATGGATTATGAAATTAATTTAAGATTTAGAGAGATTAATATTCTTAAAGTCACACAACTAGAATGTGACAGAAAATTCAAACCTGGGTCTGTTCTACACAGAGCCCAGCCTCCTTTATATCATACTGTACTGCCTTATAACCATTTAACTCTGTGTGTGTGTGTGTGTGTGTGTGTGTGTGCAGATAGATACATACATACATAGATAGTCAGATAGATAGAGTGTGCCATATGCCAATAATGTCCACTAGAAGTAAGAACTCTTACCAAAGAAGAGTCTTAGTTATATTTCCCATGTAATAGACAACTATTAGGTCAAGATTTACTGGCTACAAATATCAACACATTAAAATATTTACTGAACTTTGATTCCTGTTAAGAACGCAAAATGAGAGAAGTCCACACACATTTGTGGAAAAACTAAAATATCATTTATTCATTGATGCTCAGGATCCCAGTGAAAGCCAAACAGTCTATTTCAAACAAAGGTACAGTAAGATTTGGCAAAAGAAGTAGAAGCTAGACCCAAGCAATTCTCCTAAGTGATCTTTCTGCTGTAGCATCATCTGGATTCAGCCTTTTCTAACAACATATTTATCCAAAATATAAATATCCAGATAATAAACTACCTACTGTGTTATACTGCATAATAAAACTAAAGATGAAAAAATTAGTTGGGCTTTGACAAAGCAATAATTGTGATTTAATCAAATTGCCTTATAGATGTATAATCAATTAATCTGACTTAATCATGATGCCCTTACACATGTGTAATTATTCTGAAAACTTAATGGAATGCTAATCTACTGTTAATTTCAAATTTCCCAGAAAACCACCTAATACAAAATACTTTTTAAAAAGTGTATAACTATACAAGTCTGGAAATTTCAAAAATATTTGCTTCCAGAATTACAATTACTTTTTTTCATTTATTTATTTATTTTTGGCTGTGTTGGGTCTTCGTTTCTGTGCAAGGGCTTTCTCTAGTTGCGGCAAGCGGGGGCCACTCTTCATCGTGGTGCGCGGGTCTCTCACTATCGCGGCCTCTCTTGCTGCGGAGCACAGGCTCCAGACGCGCAGGCTCAGTAGTTGGGGCGCATGGGCTTCTTTGCTCCGCGGCATGTGGGATCTTCCCAGACCAGGGCTCAAACCCGTGTCCCCCTGCATTGGCAGGCAGATTCTCAACCACTGCGCCACCAGGGAAGCCCAAGAATTACAATTAGTTTTTTAAGAAAGCAATTTTAAAGTAGATACATCTTCTCTTCATACTAACTGTAAGGGTATTAATATTTTTATGTGTGAAATGATGAGCTTAACTAACTGTAGTGTATGCTAAAAGCCAAAATAAATGTATAAATTATAGTTAGCCACCTAACAATTTTTGTTTTACAGAAGTGGAAACAGTAGCAAATCATTTTTCTATACATGAGGGAATAAACAAAGATATACTCTTTAGAAATAAGGTAAACCAAAGCAAACAAAAACTAAATTCCAACTCAGATCAAGAAAGTTTAAGTTGCTGGGGAATTTAGTTAACAAATAAAACCCATGTATCAATAATACAGAAAAAGAAAGACCTGTATTTAGTCAGTTTAATTCATAAAGCATTTATTGAAAACCCACTAATGTGTCAGGCCCTGTGTTACACCCTAGGGTCCAGTGGTGACTCACTCACGTCCTCAAAGTAGCCACTGTGTAGTTGGGTAGACAAAGATTACTTAAGAATAACTGTGGTACAGGGCTTCCCTGGTGGCACAGTGTTTAAGAATCCGCCTGCCAATGCAGGCGACACGGGTTCAAGCCCTGGTCTGGGAAGATCCCACATGCCGCAGAGCAACTAAGCCCGCAAGCCACAGCTACTGAGCCCGTGTGCCACAACTACTGAAGCCCGTGCGCCTAGAGGCTGTGCTCTGCAACAAGAGAAGCCAGGACAATGAGAAGCCCACACACCACAATGAAGACCCAACACAGCCAAAAATAAAAACAGACAAATTAATTAATTAAAAAAAAAAGAATAACTGTGGTACAATGTGATAGGTGAAATGATGAACACAGCACATAAGAAAGAATGTGACTGGTTGTTTTATATGTACAAAGCAAAACCAAAATAATCCTTCTCCTTTAAAAGATAGGAATTAAAGGAGCAAATTTAATATATCACTCATTGCTCACCTATTATGCAAAGCACATGCTAGGTACAGGGAAGCAAAATGACTGACATGGGCCCTGTGGTCAAGAATTTCTAAATTCTAAGAATTTTCTCCAATACAAATGCTTTCAACAGAAGGCAAAGCTCAGCCAGATTATTCGGTGAGCTCTTTTAAGTTGTAAATTAATTGTATCCTTCCTATCTCAGAGTTGCCTAATTAAAAAATATATATGTATATATATATTGGCGTTTGGCATCTAGTCCTGTTGTTCATTGAGTGACTTTGAAAAGTCATTTCCCCTCTCTGAAGCTCCATTTTCTCATCTATAAAATAAAGAGTTCAACCAGATAATCTCTAAGGTGTTTTCTAGCCTGAATAACTGTGCTATGAATCCAAAAAGCAGCTGTTTTTTCTTGCCTGGTTTGTAAGCTGATTAGTAACATCCTATGCAGAGCAATTTTGAGGGGAATAAAATAAATCCTCCTTACTCCAAGAATTCTGCTTCTACCTGCTAGCTCATGTCTGAAATGCTCTCTCCTGAGAGTGTCATTTTATGAATTTAAATCCCTATTATACTAGAAATTATCCAGAAAGATGTTTCAGCATGTAATCAGTTAAGTCTTTGCGTGATGGGCCAGAGTCTCAGATTTGTTATGAGTAGAGTGGTGGGAAAGGAGGCAGAGGGGAGAGGTGATCATTGAAAAGCCGATTCTGAAAAAGGACAATCCTGTGATGTGCAGCACTGGCCGCGGAGCTGGTGGGATAAGGCCCCACCCCCTGCTCAGATCCCTACCTACCACCCTGTCCCCCAGACTAGACTCCAGGCCACCAGGAAGCAGATGCATAATTCCACAGTGGCCTTGGCTTTCTGTAGCATGCTGCACTTGTGGCTGCAGAAATGGAATTAATTTCTGTTCTTTACCAGTTGCTCTATCTCCCTCTCCTCTTCTTTTTTTTTTTTGCGGTACGCGGGTCTCTCACTGTTGTGGCCTCTCCCGTTGCTGAGCACAGGCTCCAGACGCGCTGGCTCAGCGGCCATGGCTCACGGGCCCAGCCGCTCTGCAGCATGTGGGATCTTCCCGGACCAGGGCACGAACCCGAGTCCCCTGCATCGGCAACCACTGCGCCACCAGGGAAGCCCCCTCTCCTCTTCTTAATTCCCTCCCCCATCACAAGAATCTTCACCTTACTTATCCAAACCCTCTTCCTCTGCTTGTATTTTTTAAATATTTAGTGTCAAGAACTGTGAAGGCATATAATGGATATTATTCAGCCTTAAAAAGGAATGAGATCCTGATTCATGCTTACAACATGGATGAGTGTTGAAGACATCATGCTAAACGAAATAAGTCAGACACAAAAGGACAAATATTGTATGATTCCACTTACACGAGGTACCTAGGGTAGTTAAATTTATAGAGACAAAGTAGAGTAGTGGTTACCACGGGCTTGGGGAAATGGGAATAAGGAGTTAAGTGTTTAATGGGTAGAGTTTCCATAAGGGATGATGTAAAAGTTGCGGAGATGCATAGTGCTCATGGTTGCACAACAATGTAAATGTGTTGAATGCCACTGAACTGTGCACTTAAAAATGGTTAACGTGGTAAATTTTGTTATGTACATTTTATCATACACACAAAGAAACTATGAAGACTAAGCTTTTTTACCCTGCTTACAAGCTAACAAGTTAACCTACAGTTTCATTGATGTTGACAAGACATGGGACGCCTGGGTCAGAGTCAAAGGACTCTGCCACTCACAGCAATAGCAGAAGCCAAAGCATCAGCATATTCTTCACCAGTGTGACAACCCCACCCGCCCCATTCCCCCAGGGCAACATGAAGAGGCCCAGGTGACACCAGCACACACACTGGATTGTATCATGAGAGTGGAACTTTGAGCTTAGGGAACCTGAATATTTTATAAGGAGCAGTAAGCATGCCTGCTCTTTGCTCCAGAGGCAGCCATTCTCTTTATTATACTGGAGAGGGGGTGTGCCTGCCTTTGCCCTGGAGGGAGATACTTTCTCTATCTTCAAACATCCCTGAAAAGATAGCCTGGAACAAAGGGAAGCCAGAGGCTTGCTTGCAAGATGTGCAGAAACAGGACAGACCCATGGAGAATTGTCTCCCAACAATCAACACAGGTTATTTTTACAAAAACAATAACTTTTTTTCTTTTTTTTTTAGAAGTGAGAACCAGACTAAAGAGTAACAGACGTGAATCTCCAGTTTCAATTTATTTTTAATTTCTTTTTAACAGTTTTATAGAAGAAAAATTTATTGTACATACCATAAAATTCATCCACTTTGAGAGTAAAGATCAGTGAATTTTAGTAAATTTATACGGTTGTGCAACCACCACCAAAATCCAGTTTTAAAACACTTCCATCACTGGAAAACTTCCCTCATGCCAGTTTGCAGTCAGCCCTTGGTCACTTCCACACCCCAGGCAACCACTGACCTGATTTCTGTCCCTACAGTTTAGCCTTTTCTAGAAATTTCATACAAAGGAATCATATAATATGTAGACTTTTGTGTCTGTTTTCTTTTTAACCTAGCAAGATGTTTTTGAGATTCATCCATGTTGTTGCATGATTCAGCAGATTGCTTCTTTTTACTGCTGAGGAGTACTTCATTAAAAGACACACCATGTTTTGTTTATCTGTTCATCAACGTATCAACTTTGCATTGTGTCCAGTTTGGGGCTAGTATGAATAATGTCACCTTGAATTTTTAAATCTATTTTTCCTTATATAGTTAACCAAAGTTGGTGTGATAGATAACAGAAGTATCAAAACACTGACCAAAAAGTATTGCTATCTAACACTTATATAGTACTTACTATTTGCCAGGTGGTATTAAAAATGCTTTATATGTATTAACTTCTTTATTCCTGACAACAATTTATAAAGTAGATACTATTATTATAATACCTTTTTCATTAATGAGAAAAACTGAGTATAGAGAAGTTCAGTAATTTGTTCCAGGACAAACAACTAAAATGTGTTAAAGCAAGGATTCAAATTCAGATAACCCAGATCCAGAGTTCATATGTTAACCAGTACATAATATTCTCTTATAATTAAAACAAACCAATTCTGACAAAATTCTATAGCTTCCTCACTTCTTTTAATATTGCAGATACCATTTTATATTTGATGCAGGCACATGTCTCCAAGTATTAATTAATTATGTTCTGTGTTCCCTTATTCTCTCTTTCATACCATAAGAGTCCCCTTTCCTCCCCTAGTCTACACTGAAGCAGAAACAAAGATGCAAAAACACAACAAAACACAGTTTCAGACTAGTAGTTTCAGATACAAGCTTACAGAGCTAGCTTTTCCTATCCTGCTCACTAGATAAGACAGCCTAGAAAAAAGGAGAGGGAAAAGGCAGGGTAGTTACTAGAACAGGAAAGCAAAGATCAAAAGAAGGGCTGGGGTGATCCTCAACCTGGAAGGAAATGGACCTTTGATGAAAAGAGCAAGGGAGCAGAGAGAAAGACAGGGAATAATTTTCTTCAAAAATGAACTCAACTTTGGAGACAATAAGTGAAGGAAGCCAGTCACAATGGACAAATGCTGTTGTATGATTCCACCTATATAAGGTACTGGGGTCAAATTCAAGGTAGAACAGTAGTTGCCAGAGACTTGGATGGTGGAGTGGAGGAAACGGGGAGTTACTGTTTAATGGCTAGAAAGTTTCAGTTGAGCAAGATGAAAAAGTTCTGGAGACGGTGGTGGTGATGGCTGCACAACAGCGTGAATGTACTTATGCCACTGAACTGTGCACTTGAAAATGGTTAAGGTGATAAATTTTATGCTAGGCATATTTCCCCATAATTTTAAAAAATGGATTCTTCTGATTCGTCACTGTTCAGCATGGACAGTCCACCATTCAGCAGTCCTGGACACTGATAACCCCATTCCCCTCAACAGAGATGCAATACTTGGCCACCTGGTGTGGGGAGAAGAGCTTGAAGGGAGACCTGTGCCCCTCCCACGGGAGAACTCAACAGTCCCGGTTGGGACTCTCTCAATGAGGGCAGCAATGGACACACATTATCACACTTGGTTCTCATCAGTGTGTACACACTACGTTCTACTTTGTCTAACAATTGATGAATGCGTTGTACTATTTCACCATAATTTGTTACCTAGCCTCTAGGTGTTGGCCACATGGATATTTCCAGTTATTCACTAAGACTAGAAGTTAGAACCAAGAATTAGGAGCATCTTCATTTTCACCTCAGCTCTTTTACCACATCTATGTGTGTGTTCCCTTCAGAGGCAGCCTTTTAACCCCTCTGGTTCGGTTCCGTCATAGTTCTCCTAATGGAGTGGGATTGGAAGAGTGGTTCTCCATCCTGGCTACACATCAGAATCACCTGAGGAGTTTTTAAACCATCCTCAGGCTCAGGCCATATTCCAGGACAATTAACTCTGAATCTCCGGGCATGGGAGAATGAGTGTTTCTAAAAGCTCCTAAATGATTCTAATATGCAGCCCTAGAGGAAAAATAATCTCCTAGGTCTATTTCGGTTCTAAAATGATGAAATCCTCTGAATTAAAAAGGGAGCTATAAATATTTTATACAAATAAAGTTTTCATTTCAGTTACCTCCTTGGGAAGTATTTCCCCAGAAAGGAACTTCAAATTGAAGGAAATGTTTCGTGACAGTGCTATTTGGAATATTAGGCTAATCTATAATGCCACCTACCAAATATGAATGCACTCTTTCTTCATTGCTCCATCAACATTGGAATGTACAATTTTATTTCAGCAAGTTTAACAGATGTGAAATATATCTCATAGCTATTTTTAAATGCATTTTTAAAATTCATGGGGAGGCCAGACATTTCCTTCAACATAAGCTATTTGGTTTTCCTCTTGTATGAGCTTCTTTTGACCTTTGACATGGAGATTGATTATTTTTCTTGAGATCATTATTAATCTGTTAATATAATAATAAATAAAAATTTTAAATAAGATAAAATAGCTACCATTAAACCTTCTGTGTACTAGACACTATATCATGCTTTACACATAGTATTTTATTTCTTACAAAAACCCTACCAAGCAGTTATCATCCCCAAGTTATAAATGAGAAAACTAAGTTTCAGAGAATAACATTAGACAAGTTACCCAAGGTCACATAGCCAGCAAATAGTAGAGCTGGGATTTGAACCCAGTTCCATCTGGCTTTAATGCTCCATTCTCCTTCCTGGACAGGAAAGCACTTAATGCCTGCTCTGCTCACAGCATCTGCTGATATCCTGCACCATGTGATTCCTACTCTATGACCACAGGTGATGGGTCATTTCAAACCCAAAGGTTACTGATGTATATCCTGGCAGCAACCTATGATATATAGCCTGGGCCAAAAAGGTGAGTCAAGCCAATCACATTCCTAGCTTACAAATTTGATTTTGGAAATACTGAGTGTCAATACACTTACTAGAAGGACCAAAAGTCAAAAAAGCCTGAACCAAAAGATGCCAGGGGTATATCTGGGGTGAGAGAAGCCATGGCAAGCTGAAATTATGAGGGACCAGAAACTAAAATTAGCAGAGAAAGGCAGTTGGTAGAGAGAAAACACAGTAGATGCTCTTAAAGAAGCAGCAGGTCACTCAGAGAACAATCATTCGGCCCATGAGAGGAAAACAAGCGTCAATCCCTCAAGTTACTGAATCCAAAAAAAATGGTTCTGAAGAACCTAGGGGCAGGACAGGAATAAAGACGCAGATGTAGAGAATGGACTTGGGGACACAGGGAGGGGGAAGGGTAAGCTGGGACAAAGTGAGAGAGTGGCATGAACATATATACACCACCAAATGTAAAATAGATAGCTAGTGGGAAGCAGCTGCATAGCACAGGGAGATCAGCTTTGTGTCCACCTAGAGGGGTAGGATAGGGAGGGTGGGAGGGAGACGCAAGAGGGAGGAGATGTGGGGATATATGTTTATGCATAGCTGATTCACTTTGTAATACAGCAGAAACTAACACACCATTGTAAAGCAATTATACTCCAATAAAGATGTTTTAAAAAAGCATCTAAATAGAGAGAATTACTATAAGAATTAATATAGTAACATAAAAGACTTTATTCATTGTTATCCCCTGCCTTGGACAGTAATTTTTATTGGCTTATATATCCAAACAAGAGCTAACCTGTCTGTGGCTAATCTGGTCACTTCAACTACCTATGTCCCAGGAGATTTTTCATTCTGGACCTAGCAGGCCACACAGAAGTTTGATAACATTCGTCTGGTTGAGTTTCAACACAGGACTACTTTCATCATTTAACCACTTCCTAAATCTCCCTTACTTTTTTCTATACCTTTGCCCCAGAGTTCTTAAATAAGGTTTACAGTTTTAACGTAGGTTTACTGCACACACATGACATGTCTGGCACTGTGCAAGGTACTGGGAATACAAACAGAAGAAGGTGCTCTTGGGAAGTATGTCTACCTTCTTATCATAGTTCTTTCTTTGTCCAGCAGTAAATAATGAATCGCGTAGCACACAGTAAGACACCGAAGAATACTGGCTTTGGGAAAGCCCCTTCAAACTTGACCTCTGGCTCGTCGACCTGTCAGGGATTCCTGGGTAGTGCTGCCAGACCAGTGCTTTAATGCTTTACTGAATCAGCACTTGAGGGACAACGCAAAAGGAGGTGCTCTGTGTTAAATGTTGACACGTTATATGAAATGGAATCTGCCCATAGAAATTACTTTCATTTACCATTATTTCTCCAGGAGAAAGAAGAACTCAGAATCAAAAGTTACAATACACTTACAGATGGCTGGCAAATCAGTTATTTTCCCAAGGCACTAACTTCAGTGGAATTAGGAAGTCTGCACAAGACCTTAGAGTCTCTTTTCCTGGGAAGAACAAAAAAAATAAGTCAACATTTGGGGTAACTATTCCCACTCCAAATTATTAACACAGTCATTCTTATCAATGATTAGCACATGTCAACAATAAATACTCCTGCCTTTTCTGTTCCCCAGAATATGACCTTGGGCAGGTTATTAACCTCTCTAAGCTTCAAGCTCCTCATCTGCAAAATGGAAATGACGGTAACCACCCTGCAGGGCAATGACTGAGAGTTAATAAAACACGTAGCCGAGTGCCTAGCTCTGTAAATATAATAACAATAACAGTTCATTTGTTTGTTAAAAATATACACTGAAAGACTTCTACCTAGCTAGTGTAAAACTAATATAGGATATGTTTACAAGTGAGTTGGAAAGCAAGTCAAACAGACATGAAAAAGCAGAGAACAATCAAAAATGATCTAATATTTTTGAGCGCAATAGGACGTTAAACGTGAGGTTCATGATAATCTCAGAATTTTGGCAGACATCCCAGAGGCTGAAAATATTAGTTGTCAGAATATCTACTCAGGACATGTTCCAAGACTGTGAAATCAATTTTGTGACTCTTAGCTAATGTTCCTCCTCAGGAATTATAAGAGGCAAGATCAGTCTCTAGACCTGAGAGTTTCTAGAGAGACCAGCATCCAGAATCCTTTGGAGAGAGGTGTCAGGATTTTGCTCATCCATTCCACACACATTGTGTAGGGAGTGAGTGATTCTTCTCACAGCACTTTGAATACACCTTCAGCAGGTAACGTTGCTGGAGGAAAGCGTACTGCCGGTCTAATTATTGTTCCATGGTAGGCCATTTGTCTTTTCTCTCTGGAAGTTTTTACTATTTTCCTTTACCCTTGATGTTCTGAAGTTTCACTGTGATGGGACTCGGCATAGATTTATTTCTATTTTTCCTCCTTCATATTCAGTGCACTTTCAACGCGAATAAAGATTTTTTGACTCTCTTTCAATACTGGGAAACTCTTAGTCGTTGTCTCTTTTAATACTGTTTCCCATCATTCCCATTTTTATCTTGTTCTGGATTTCCCATTAAATATACAATTATTGTCAAAATATATCCTCCCTGACTCTTGACAGCTCTTTTATACTTTTATCTTCTTGTCTCTTTGTGCTGTTTTAGTGAATGCCTCTGTACTGTCTTCTAATCCACTACCTCAAAACATCCAAAACTGTAACTGTCATTTCCTACCATCACCATACCCCACACTCCAAACTACTTCTCCCCCATGTTCCTCATTTCAGTGATTGTCAGTGTCATCTGTCAGAAATCCCGATTCTTCCTTCTCCCAGGCTATTCCTCTGAACTATCAGAGCAATTTTAAAATAACACAATTCTGCTCATATTAACCCCATACTTAAGACAGATCAGTGGTATCCTACTGACCTTCAGAAAATGACTTAGAGGCCATTTGGGATACCGTCTCTGCTTACTCCTTTAGCCTCATAGTTCTACCATTTTTCCCTTATATTCTACTTTCCAGCTCTTCATTCAGTCAATATGTATTTTTACTTACTGAGTGCCTGTAATGTGCTAATAATAATCACTGTTCTAGGTCTTGGGGATACTTCAGTAAACAAAGAAGCCTAAAAACCCTGTCTTCATGGAACTTAATAGGGAATATGTTCTGGTTTACATTTTAAAGGATTACTCTTTGGCAGTGTGGAAGTACCACATAGGGGGACGTGGAAGTAAGGAGACAAGTTAGAAGGCTATTGCAAAAATCCAGGCTTGAGAGAGGTTACCTTGCACTAAAATGGTAGTAAAGTTGGTGAGACTAAGTCGTATTCCAATATATTTTGAAGGACTTAACCAATAGGTATGTGCTAATAACTGTTCTAGACCCTGAGATACTTTGACTGAAAGACTGGATGAAGGTCATGAAAGAAAAAGCGGTGGCATAGATGAGTCAAAGGTTTTTGACCTGAGCAACTTAAAGGATTGAAATGCCATTAACCAAGCTGGAGAAGACAACAGGAAGAGCAGGTTTTGGAGTGTGAAGGTTTAGATGCCTGGCAGACCTCCTCTTGGAAATGTCAAGTGAATATTTAGATACATGAGTCTGGAGTGCAGGGCAGAGGTTTTGGCCAGAGATACACACTTGGGAGTGATCAGTGTCTAAGTAGTATTTAAAGCCATGAAAGTAGATAAGATCATCTAGGGAAGGAGTGTCGACAGAAAAGAAAAGAAAAACCAAAAAAAAGAAAAGAAAAGAAAGCCAAGCACTGAGTTCTGGGCTACACTGAGGGATTAGGGAAATTAGGAGGTATTGTCAAAAGACATTGAAGAGTAGCCATAAGGAAGGAGGAAAACCAGGAGAGCGAGGCATCCTGGAAGCAAAGAAGAAAGTATTTCAAAGGTGAGGGAGTGATCACTCCGGCAATTGGCCATGATGACATGGAGGTCATTGGTGACCTTGATAAGCACTTGTTGGTGGAGTGGCTGGGAAAATAAGCCTTATTATAGTGAGTTTAACAGAGAACTAGAGCCAGTGAGTATAGGTGACTCTTCTGAGGACTTTTATAAAGGGGAACAAAGAAATAGGACAATAGCTGGAGGAGGAAAGTGCATCAGAAAGAGGGGTTTTTTTGGTGTTTGTTTATACTATAGCAGTTTTCTATTGCTGCTATAACAAATTACCACAAACCTAGTGGTTTAAAACAACACAACTTAATTTTCTTACAGTTGTGTAGATTAGAAGTCCAACTTGGGTCTCACTAGGCTAAAATCAGGCTATCAGCAAGAATAGTCTTGCTTTTTAAAGACTCTAGGGGAGAATCTGTTTCCTCGTCTTTTCTAGCTTCTGGAGTTCATCCACATTCCTTGGCTCCTGGCCCCCTTCCTCCATCTTTAAAGCCAGCAATGTTACATCACTCTGAACATTCTTCCATGGTCACATCTCCCTCTGATTGTCATATTCTGCCTCCTTCTTCTACTTTTAAACCCTTGTGATTACACTGTGCCCATCGTGATAACACAGCATAAACTCCCTATTTTAAGGTCAGCTCATTAGCAACCTTAATTTCATTCTTAATTCCTCTGTTATGTAACCTAACATAGTCACAGGTTCTGGAATTAGGATGTGGGGAGCCTACCATACATGCGATACATTACAGCTTACTTGTTGATGGGAATAACCCAATAAAGAGAGAGAGAACCTGATGACGCTGGGGAGGGCAGAATTGTTGGAGTGACATGAGTGAGCAAAGGGAAGAACTGGTTTTCCATAGGAGCAAGGAGGGTTCCTCTCAATTTAACAAAAGAGGAGTGAGAAGACAACAAATGGGGACAGATGCTGGCTGGTGGGTAAACGTGGGTGGTGTGGGAGCTTGCGGGAGTCGTTTTTTTTCTCAGTGACTCAGAAGCAAGGTCATGGACTGAGAGCAAGGATTGGGGGAAGGTGTTGAAGGTGTGACAAGACAGAAGTTATAAAACTGACATCGAAGAGATTAGGAGCATGAAAGAAATAGAGAAATGTCACGAGTACCTAGGTAGCATCAAGGGCCCACTTGACGTCTGTTGTCATTATTTAAAGTGTGCTCATTCAGCTTGTTTCCTCCAGCCAGGTAGACAAAACATGGGTACATTAATTAGCTAGGTTAGGTTAACTGCTCGACAAACTTCAAATCTCAGTGCCTTAACCAACCAAATTCGATTTCTCACTAAGAAATGTACATGGACTATCTCACCTAATCCATACAATGGTTGAACAACATGAATACCATTATTATGCTCTTTTCCAGATGAAGAAACTAAAGAATTAATTGTAGCAAGCCTAAACCATAACTTTTGTTTTAGGTATTAGTTTTATTTGGGGGTATTTTTTTTTAAATTTTTGCCTCATAAGATTAATTCAGAAAATGTAATTTGGTCACTATACTCATTCATTAACAAAATACTATTAGAATCAACTATGTTAGGCTATGTATTTCAAATTATGAACCATAATATTATATTAGGAGTCTTTGTCTTTTAGTAGTTGGAGCAGCATTTCTTCAGTTAATTACCAGAGCCCAGTAACTTATTTTCTAGGTAATTATTATTTCTTATTTTGGTTTGGTTTATTCATATTCTCTCTTCTTGTATCTTGTTTAGTATTTTAATTTTCCTAAACATTTATCTATCTTAGTTTTTCAGATTTACTAGTATGGAAGTAATAACTTTCCTCAAATATTCTTAATTCAACGTCACATTATTTTTTCAATATCATTCCTGAATTTAGAAATAATTGTGATTTTTTTTAAATGCAATTCTTTATGTAGAATTTTCTATACCCTTTTAATATACTACTTCTAGTTTTGGCGCTTTTAAGCTATTAACTTTAAAGTTAATACAGATTAACTCAAACACCTTTACTTCATTTAAAAGAAAGAAGTTTCTCCTACTGTTTTACTGAATTAATGCTAATTGTTACATTCTATTTCATGTACAGAGAATTAGAATTCCACTTATGTAGGTAAAACCAGAAGGTAAGCCATGTCTCTTAACATTCAAAAGTTTCTTAGATGCAATAAAAATTGCAAGTGATCATTACAAAATTATTGACTTAGGTAGTAAACACCAAGGGTCAATTCAGCTATGCTTCTTTGTTGTTTGGGTATGGAGTTCCCCTCCTTGGACCAAAGAAGAGAGCGCAGCATAGTAAAATTAAATGTGGGCTTTGGGTCAGGACACTTACTAGCTATGTGCACTTGAACAAGTAACCAGTTACTGAATATTTATTGGCACCCATGGATAATTAGGCACTTTATTAGGAGTTAGGGATTCGTGAACAAGAAACACTGGCCTCTGTCCTTCTATCTTACCCCTGGACAAGCAGAGACATGAGTTATAACCCTGGTTCTTTTATTGTCTTTTGGTAACATGTGCAAGTCACTAAAGTATTTAAGCCTCAGTTTCCTAATCTGTGAAACAGAGGTGATAACACTTACCTCACAGGGTCATTGTAAGAATTAAATGATAAAAATGCTTATGTACTAATAAAAATGCTTATGGAGCTTCCCTGGTGGCGCAGCGGTTGAGAGTCTGCCTGCCGATGCAGGGGAACGCGGGGTCGTGCCGCGGTCCGGGAAGATCCCACATGCAGCAGTGCGGCTGGGCCTGTAAGCCATGGCCGCTGAGCCTGCGCGTCCGGAGCCTGTGCTCCGCAACGGGAGAGGCCGCAACAGTGAGAGGCCCCCGTACCGCAAAAAAAAAAAAAAAGCTTATGTATTAATTAAATGATAAAAATGCTTATGTCCTAATAAAAATGCTTATGGAGCTTCCCTGGTGGCGCAGGGGTTGAGAGTCTGCCTGCCGATGCAGGGGAACGCGGGGTCGTGCCGCGGTCCGGGAAGATCCCACATGCAGCAGTGCGGCTGGGCCTGTAAGCCATGGCCGCTGAGCCTGCGCGTCCGGAGCCTGTGCTCCGCAACGGGAGAGGCCGCAACAGTGAGAGGCCCCCGTACCGCAAAAAAAAAAAAAAAAAAGCTTATGTACTAATTAAATGATAAAAATGCTTATGTACTAATACCTAGTACATAAGAGGTATATAGTAACTGTGTGTTCCTTTTCTTTCTCTCTGTGCTTTCTTCTTTCTTTAGATCTGATCTCGGGGTGGGGGGGCGGAAAAGAGCCTTACCTTGAGGCAGGAGCAACAGTGCCCTTTCAGTGTAATTACAGCACCCCCAAATAATTGCATACTATATAGTCTGAGTTCCTGAAACATGGTTTTTCCCAGCCTTGGCACTACTGACATTTTTGGCAGAATAATGCTCTGTTGTAGGGGGCTGTCCTGTGCATTGTGGGGTGTTTAGCAGCATCCCCGGCCTCTACCCACTAGATGCCAGTAGCAGCTCCCTGGTTATGAAAATCAAAACTGTCTCCAGACATTGCCAAGTGTTCCCTTGGGTGAAAGTCACCCCTGGTTGTGAACCTCCACATTAGTGGATCATAAATTCACATGTAGTAGGTCTTGAGCATTTAAAAAAATTAAATGGCATAACGTTGACAAGAATAGAAATCTTAGAAAGTATTACAGGCAGTCAAGTATTGCTTAGTGATATAAATTTCTTACTGTGAGTTGTCAAAAATTTGAAAGCCACTGTACTCAGTGAAAACTTTCATATAAACTCATTTAATCAGAAAACTCTACAAAATAAGGACAGATGTTATCCTCTGTTTTACAAATCAGAAAATTGACTCTCAGATCAGTTGAATGACTTGCCCTCAGGGTTACTCAGTAGGCTAAAGGAAAGATGTGAAACCCAACCCAGGTCTCTAAACTTTTAATGACAAGGTGTAAAGGAGATTGTCACCTGAGGGCAAAGATCTCCCGAAGGGCCCACAAGGGAAGAGATATTAGAGTGAGAGGTCTTTGGTGGTGGGTCCAATCATTAAAATTTAATATCAAAATGTTAGATGGAAATTTGAATAACATTTTATCAAGATATTATTTTTCCACACTGCTAACCTTTGTATACCCACAGTTAATTGGGGAATGAATAAATTAATGAATGAACATGGACCACACAAATCCCTGTGCTCAGTCAGCCAGGCCCTCTGATCACCTCCAGACAATCAGGCAGGCTGCTCCCTTTGCCTGGAATCTCCCTCTCCTCTCTTTCCCCACTGACTTCTAGAATCAGCTCTTCAGTAGTCCTCCGAGGGACACTTTCCACAAGTCCCCAGACAGGCTGATTTCCTCCTCTGTGCTCCTTCTATAAACCTTACCAAATTATGCTGTAATTTTCTGTTCCACGTTTGTTCCCTGATAACTCCCTGTGCCTTTACTCCCTCCCCTGTCATCCCAGAGGTAGAAACTATGCTCTATTTCAAAAACCAAATAAACCACAGCACTCACCACTGTGCCTGGCAATGCAATTGCTGTTTAATACCTGTTGACTGAATGGAAGGAAAGCAGACAGTCAAAGCAATTATCTGATACTATAGAAGCAAAAGACTGTTGCTGCTCCCTGCCGCCGTGAGGGGAAAACTATACCGTCCATTTCACCATATAGGATGACAGCAGTGGGAGCTCTAGCGCCCCCTGGTGGCAGGTGGAGGTGTGAGCACTGCAGGCGGCTCGCCCTGGGTCCAAGCCAGGCTCCAAGAACCATCTGCAGTTCCCCGACTCAGCCACCTGGAGTTTGTGCCCTCACTGCCGAGTCTTAGACCCTAAACTGTCCTCGCTCTGTGTCCCCACCTTTGGTGATAAGACTCACGTAGGACCCCTGTTAAACTGATGGCTTCCCAGGACCCGCCCTGCAAGACTCTGATTCAGCGGGCTGGAGATGAGGCCCCCCAATATTATGTATTTTTAACTAGTCCCCCAAGTGATTCTCACTACCAAGGCTGTTTGGTAAACTAATCATCTTCGTTTCACTCACGCTGTAGAATTAGGGCAGTTGTTTATTTTTCAGTGACTTTACCTCCAAGTGAACTTGGGAATATATTATTGGTTAAAAGACGAAATGCTCCTGAGGTCCTTGAAGGTGTAGCTTATTCGTATTTCGAGTATATTATCCTGCAGCCTTTACCTTCCAAATGCTCCAATATATTATTGGTTAAGAGACGAAATGCTCCTGAGGTCCTTGAAAGTGTAGCTTATTCGTATTTCGAGTATACTATCCTGCAGCTTTTATCTTCCTTGTCAGCAGCAGGGTGACTCGAGTGAGGGCAGCTTTCGAGGGCGACCCCAAACCTCAGAACTGTTCCGGCCACGTGAGCCAGACCAGGCACGTGACCCCGGGGCCAGGATGACCCTGGAGTGGCATCGGGCCCAGCCCACCCCTTCCTCCAAGGGGCCGGAGTCTGGACGCAGGAAGATAATCGGGGAGGGCTTTCCTTTAACAAGACGCACTGACTGAAGCGGCCCGGGGCAAGGAGAGCAGAGCACAATAGGCCCCACTTTCTGGCCCCCTTTCCACCAGGCGCGCACGCCCGAACCACAGTCAGAGGCGGGGGCGAAGTTAGGAAGCTCTCGCTGCTGGTCACACGTCTTCCTTTCGAGCCGGACGCAGTCAGGCTATCTTCTTCATGGGGTCTGAGGGGCTCTGGTGGGAAACAAAACCGCGAACGTTTTTGAATAGGGAGGAGGTCTTCGGCCGCCCGTGGCCTGAGGAAATCCTTCTGGGACGAATAAATAGTGGCTTCTTGTCTGAGGGCCCTCGGGACTAAACAATGTTTGCTTCTGTGGGGAGGGGCGGGACTCTTCATAAAATAACACGGTACACAGAGATCAAATCTTTTGCCCAAAGGCCTCCTCTCGGTATACGCGGGCCGCTCGGGTACCTGCAGGAGGACCTCCAAACCTCCTGCGTCATCCTGAGGTGAGCCACAAGCGCAGGCGCACGACTGCTCGGCGGCAGGGGCGGGGCTTTCTGAGGCGGGGCGAAGGCCAGTCACGTGGGCCGCGAAGCCCTCTCCGCGATTTCCCTACAAGGACTTGGGCTGTTGGGCCCCGCCCCTGGCCGGGCCCTGGAATGTGCGGAGGGGCAAACCCACAGGACAGAGTCAACCATTTGCCAAGAGGAAAGGGGGGAAGAAAAGCTTACATTGTAAGAAGAGGTATTAAAAAAAAGGAAAACTCAGTCATCAGACCCGGAGAACCATTACACCTTCTTCTACGTTCTAAGTTTTCCGCTTTACACGTCCTTCCCATGCACTTGGTCAAAACTGCGCCCTTTGAGCACACCGGCAACTCCCCCGCTCCGTCGCCCTTCCATTAAGCCAGGCTCACACTGTTAGCAGAGAATGGTGACTCGCTTCCTTCCGGTCCGCTAAGCGGAGGCCGGAAGTGTTGTTTGCAGCGTCTCTGGGAGTGGAAGGGAGTTTGTAGCGGCAGTCAGGGCAGCGAGGGGTTCCTTGAAGCGTTCGGGTTCTCGCGGCTGAGCAGGGTGAGTGGTGCTCGCGGTCGGGTGCGTGAGGCCCATTTCGGGGCGCATCCCCTCGGGACGGCTTGGGGGGGGCAGTGGCGCTTCCCCGGCGCCGGGAGCGCACCTGGGCAGGTGTACCAGCCGATTCCCGGGTTTCGAGCCCCAGTGCCAGCTCCAACATCGAAGGCCGCGGCCGGAAGCGGCCCAGACGCCGACTTCGCTCCTTTGCCCAAAGTAGGAGCTCGGGAAGTGTGGCTTACTCTGCTGGCGCCGCGAGCTTGAGCGACAGCAGGCCTGCGAAACCCGAGCCCAGCGGAGCTGACTCTGGGACTAAGTTTAGTTTATAACGTAAACTTGCCCGATTCAAGAGAGTTTGCGCAAAAACTGTAGCCCAGTTCGCCCCCCTCACCCCCCACCCCGGCGCTGCAGCTGTTGTTGCAGCTGTGTGGCTACGTTTAGTGGGAATAACCACCTCAAATTAGCAACTTCCTCGGCTCGGTGTCCACTTTTGTAATTAGAGTTTTATTTTTAAGTGATATTTGGACAAAGAGGAGTTCGGGGTTTAGTTTGCGGCTCCAGAAAAACTCCAAAATACAATACCGTCTTACTCTTGGATGGAAACTCGGGGTTAAGTCAATTTCCCAAAGTGTTTTCCTTTTAAAGTAGTTGAATAGGTTTATCAAAGAGTGTATCAGTTCTTTACAGAACTTTGGAACAGAAATAAGCGTTAGGTTGAGATTTTAACTTAAGTGCAAAAAGTTTTATATCTAAAGGTGAAGAAAGTGAATATTTCCTAAGATTACTGCTATTTGTTTCATGTTCTGGAAGCCTTTTGATAAAACTTAACCAGAAAAAGCTTTTTATTTAAAAAAGTGACGCTTTACTGGCAAGTGAACCACGACAAAGAATTGCCTTTGTCAAGTGCCGAGAACTTTTTGGGTGTGGCAGTCTAAGGGAACTAATCCTACCTTCTACCGGAAGTTTGCGTAGGAATTGAAAACTTGTTTTAGTTGGAACGGAAGCACCAGCCTGAAAATGTACTTTTAAAAAGACGTGGTTAGCCCCCCAAAATTACATATACTTAGCTTTGAAAAAAGAAGTGCATTGATTAAATGAGACGGTAGATTTGGTAAGCAGATACTACGTGCTCTCACATTAAGAAGTGTTTTCTAAAATGGGAGTTTTTCCTTAAAGAATATAATCATATTTCCAGAATACTATCAATTTGAGTGTTAGTTCTGTAGAAAAAGTCTTAGGATTAGTTTCCATTTATTACCACTACAAATGCTGTACTATAGGATTCTAACAAGAGTAATCTAATGTAATATTGGTATGGATTAATCCCATTTTATAAATGAAACCAAAGTATCTAGAAATTCTGAAAAATCTTCTGGTTGCCCTTGATGTGTGGGGAAAGCCTCTTTGAGGATCTTTATTTTCCATTTCCCCCATCACTTAATCTAGTCTAACATCTTCCTTACATAGTTTGTATCCCTCCTTTTGTCATAACCCTGAATGATTCTCTGCCTATTTGATCAAGCTAAAAGGATAAATCTAGAAATTCATTACCACCAACACTCCCTTTCCCTGATTAAGACAAGATTATACTCCTTCAGGTCTGTAAACTGAATCTCCTTGACTGAATCTCTTCTATATATTTAATAGAAGTTGGCTCTGCGAGTCTGTGGGTTTTCAAGTTCCATACAACATATAGCCCTTCACACCAAAGATCTTAAATTAAATGCTTCAAAAATAGACTCTAGGGGCTTCCCTGGTGGCGCAGTGGTTGAGAGTCCGCCTGCCAATGCAGGGGACGCAGGTTCGTGCCCCGGTCCGGGAAGATCCCACATGCCGCGGAGTGGCTGGGCCCGTGAGCCATGGCCACTGAGCCTGCGCATCCGGAGCCTGTGCTCTGCAACGGGAGAGGCCACAACAGTGAGAGTCCCATGTACCGCGCAAAAAAAAAAAAAAAAAAAAAAAAAATAGACTCTAGACTATAACTTAGGATGAGTGAGGACATAACTCGGAAATCTCAGGTGCCTTCATGGCAATCTTCCCACCCTAAATAAAGAATAGTTACATTGATGAATAAAATATTTTCAATTTTATTTTGCCCTAGTTTATGAGAGTTGTGTGTTTGCTGAAGGCTTGTTACATGCAGAGGGTTACAGGTTGACTCGTTTGGGGAGGGTAAAAGTGGACAGCATACTAGAATCATAGCAAGGAGGACAATGACAGTATCTGTCATCAGTGATCTTCTCCTTCAGATCATAGCTCTGTTCCTCATTTGGCTCCCTCTCTGCCAGTGTTTATTCCACCCATACTTTCAGTTTGGTAGGGGAAAATAAAAAACACCCTTTCCTTATTTTGAAATAACTGACTGCAAAGCTGAACTCCCTGTCACTATAAGGATCTGGGTTTCTGGTGGGAGATAAACTCACAGATCAGAATCCAACCTCCTTGAAAAAGTAAAGGCCCATGTAGTAACTTGCCCAATGGTATACTACCAGTTTCTGGTAGAATTAACTACCCTAATTTGTTAGAACTAAGACTAACATTTAAGTCTCTTAATTCTAAGGATGTCTTGTAGCTTTTAGGATTTTTCAGTCTTCTCCCCCCGCCCAAATCTTTTAGAAACAAAGATCTTTTCTGAACTCACAATATTTGATAATCATGTACCACCTTTGAGTTATTTTTCATTTTTGTTACGCATTGTTTTAACTTGAGAGCCATACTCCTGGAATGAAAACTATGTGACTCATTTCATAAGTTGAACCAATCATCTCATTTCTTTAAAGTTGCCTCTCCAACTATATTTTAAGCTCCTTGAAGATAGCACACCTACGTTACATTTCTTAATTCTTAAATAATAATCAGCACTCATGACATTTAATGCACATGAATGTAATTCTGCTGATCATATTAAAGGTTGATGGTTAAGTATCGAATGAGATAAAGAAAAATTCTGTGAGACCACTGTCAGTTCTGACTCCCAAAAAACCTTTATAATGTTTAAAAACTATGTTAGAATGCATTTACAAATTGAAAGAATGCATGATTTTAAAAAGGCTAAATAGGGGACTTCCCTGGTGGCACAGTGGTTAAGAATCCACCTGCCAGTGCAGGAGACACGGGTTCGAGCCCTGATCCCGGAAGATCTCACATGGCTGTGGAGCAGCTAAGCCTGTGCACCAGAACTACTGAGCCTGCACACTAGAGCCCACGGGCCACAACTACTGAGCCCTCATGCCACAACTACTGAAGCCCACGCACCTAGAGCCTGGGCTTCGCAACAAAGAGAAGCCACCGCGATGAGAAGCCACTCAACCCAATGAAGAGTAGCCCCCACTCACCGCAACTAGAGAAAGCCCGTGCGCAGCAATGAAGACCCAACACTGGCAAAAATAATAAATGTATTTATTTTAAAAAAAAAAGCAACTGTAAAAAGGCTAAATAGGAAATACATCAAAATTCAAGAAGTGGGTGTGTGTTACTTTATAATCCAAACTAAGTTTTAAAAAGGTGTATAGAGGACCCGCACCAAATTGAGTATTATGAGTTTTTTTGTTTTGTATTTTATAATTTTATTTATTTATTTTTGGCTGTGTTAGGTCTTCGTTGCTGTGCGCGGGCTTTCTCTAGTTGTGGCCAGCGGGGGCTACTCTTCGTCATGGTGTGCGGGCTTCTCATTGCGGTGGCTTCTCGTTGCAGAGCACAGGCTCTAGGTGAACAGGCTTCAGTAGTTGTGGCTCATGGGCTCTAGAGTGCAGGATCAGTAGTTGTGGCGCACGGGCTTAGTTGCTCCATGGCATGTGGGATCTTCTCAGACCAGGGCTCAAACCCATGTCCCCTGCATTGGCAGGTGGATTCTTAACTGCTGCGCCACCAGGGAAGCCCTGTGAGGTTTTGTAGATTAAAAAAATCAGTTGTATCAACCATTTGACCTATAATTTTCATCAGTTTCTTTGTTTTTAAAATAACTGACATTTGTGCGTCATTAGGGGAATATAATGTAGTCAGACAAAACAGACTGTTTTTAAAGATGTGCTTTGTTTTGCAAAGACAGGGCATACCTAAAATATTAAAGAGACGTGGACTGGTAAATATATGCCACTCATTGGGTCTCAACCGCTAACCCAAGTCCTGGAGTCCATTTAAGAGATGGAAGAATAATACATATATGTTATAACTCCTTGTAGTTTTTAAAACTGCATTTAGAATAGAGGGGGACATTACAGTTCCATATAGTTTAGATAATAGTGGGATTTACTGCGTCCAGAAGTATTACAGAGTGAAAATATGCATTCATAAAAGGGTGATTAAAGGAAACTTGGAAACTAGGGAAGAGTATATATCATAACTGCTATGTCACGTAGAGTATATCTTACCAGCAACACATTCCAGTGTATCCTAGGAGTGCTATATTTAATGGACTGGAATTTGTGACTCTCCTTTGTGGAATTTCCTTCTAAAATCTGAGAACAGATTTAGCTTAAAAGAAAGAAAATCTGAGGCAGAGTCAGAGCTTTTCTAATTATTTCCATAATTGAATTTAGCCTGGCTGATGTGGTGTAATCAAGGAAAGAATGTAAGTAATAAGTTTTTAAACTCGTGGAGCGTTGTGTTCTAAAGTCACTTTGCAGTACTGACATCTAGGTAGTACTTCATTCTTTGCAATCCACAGACTTATTTTTAGAGTAAGGGCATAGTGTTTTGCTACATCATAGTTAAATGTTGTTTTCAGAACGTAAGCTTTAAAATTGTTGTCCTGGTCAGAGAGTGAAATCAGTAGTGCCTATTTTAGACCTGCTTCAAAGAATATAACTGAATACAGTGTCTTAGTCTTGTGTGTTAGAGGTTTTGCAGACTGCCATTGCCACCTCAGCTCTGAAAGATGGTATGGTAAAATTTTATTATCTGATGACTGTGGGATTTTTAACTTCAAACTTTTATAGTATTAAAGATTGTGTTGAAAGGAAAATTACCTCTTCATCTTAGGTATTATTAAACATTATTTTTAACTTAAATTTTACAGGAATAAATTTAGATTAGAGAGCAAAGGTAGTTTCTGTACCTCTTAAAATGCTTTCTAAAACTTTTTAAAAACTAAAGTGCTTTAAAAATTTTTATTGTGCTCTGGTTTTTGTTTCGAGGACTTAGTCACTTCAAGTGATTTAGCTTAGCTCTGTGCAACAAATTGGTTAGGATAGAGTGGAAATATTTACAGAACTTAATTATTGATGAATTACCTTTGGAGTTTTCTATACTTTTTCAGTTAGCCTTTTAACAGATATCTTTCCTGAAGTACTTTGATTCCAGGAGTGAGGGTGCGATAAGAAATGTTAGTTGCGAGTGGAAGAATGGTATTTGGCAGCAAGATTAGGAGATGAAGACCTGTCCCATCAGTTAATCCTCCTTCCTTCTTTCTGTCCACCTTAGAATGGGAGGCTGGTTTCAGCTAGGGCTGCAGAAGGATAGACCTGTTGAAGATGAGTTAGTGTCCCTCAGTACTCCATAGCACTGATGTACGGAACCCAACATTTTTTGTTTCTTGTTTTCTGTATTGTTATTAAGCTAGTAGATGGGTTATTGGTCCTTAATCAGCTGTCCAGTAGTACTGGGGACAGGAAATCTTGTTGATAATGCTCTGAGCTTTGAATTAATGTTGGTCGTAGTTTCGTCACAACTACTAAGGATGAGTGAACTCAAAGCATGAGTCTGGTTTTTCTTTTTGTAGATTGATTCTCTGCATAATGGTATTGATTAGTTGAGAGAGATTTTTGCCAAGTGATACTATCCTGTGGAATAGTCTTTAGACACATCTCTAAGTGGCTCAAACGTATCAGGAAGGTTGGTTCAGTTTACTTTTTGTTATTTCTTGTATTTCCCTTATTTGTTAGGATTTAACCGCCACCATGTCGAGCAAAAGAGCAAAGACCAAGACCACCAAGAAGCGCCCCCAGCGCGCAACCTCCAATGTGTTTGCCATGTTTGACCAGTCACAGATTCAGGAGTTCAAGGAGGCCTTCAACATGATCGATCAGAACAGAGATGGTTTCATCGACAAGGAAGACTTGCATGATATGCTTGCCTCCCTGGGTAATGATCAGTTTTAACATTAATAAATCAAATAGAATTTCTATAACACCTTTTATATTTATTTCTTAAGCCAATCTAATGAAGCTTTGTGAAGCCAATCTAATGATGTTACAGTTCACTAAGATTCGAAGTCTGGAGCATTGTTTCCCAAAGCATGGTCCCCGGAACACCTGCAGATTTCTGGCCAAGTTTCAGGGTTAGGCTGGGGGCCAGCCGTGTACGTGCATGCACTGCAAACACTGATCTTGATTGTGAGAGCAGTGTTATTCCTCCTGACATCCAGTGGAACAGCACACAGTCTCCAGACTCTTAATACGGATCCTATTCATTGAGAAGACTTTTTTCCGAATAGTTTTGCTATCTTGAATGCAAATAGCAAACTGTTTAAATGACCGTCTTTCTTGTCCAAATGTTTACCATGATGAATTGTTGATGCGTTTTGTGGTGTAATTATCACCCTCTTAAAATTATGACCCTCTTTTTTGTTTAGGGAAAAATCCAACTGATGAGTATCTGGATGCCATGATGAATGAGGCTCCAGGTCCCATAAATTTTACCATGTTTCTCACAATGTTTGGTGAAAAGTTAAATGGCACCGATCCAGAAGATGTCATCAGAAACGCTTTTGCTTGCTTTGATGAAGAAGCAACTGGTAAGTCTGAGGTAACCTTTAATTACCAAGTGATTTAATTTTTGGTTATGGCAACTAAAATATATAATAACTTGAAATATGATGACATATAATACCCTCAGGTTTATACCATACCTGAGGTTTGGGGGGACAGGTTTTGCCTATGGCTTGTTAGTCACTCACTTCTCTGCCTCTGCCCTTAAATATTTAATTTACAATTTAATAGGTATATTTGAAACTTCTTTAGGAAACTTATGTTCCTCCTTTACTAGAATAATTCCACAAGGGTCAGACACTCAATAAATGTGTGTCAAACCAATATCTTTTACTGGAGCAATCTTGGAAAAAGTTTAAATTGCTGTAGGCGGTGATACCAGTACAATCCTATGTTTGTTTATCAGGTACCTCTCAGCTCGGAGAGTGTTTAGATCTGGTATCTAACCTCTCCCTCTGGAATCAGGTGCCCCGGTTTCATAATCCTATTCTGCATAATAGCTGTGTGATTTCAGGCGAGTTACTTAACTTCTCTAAGCCTCTGTTTTCTTATTTGTAAGATGGACAGTAATATTACCTACCTCAGGGTTGTTGTGAGGATTAAATGAGGAAATGAGATAGTAGCTTACTGCCTGCATAGAGTGAACTCTCAAAGACACCCAAAAGGTTAACTAAATACATGCCCGATAAGGGGGTAACTCACATAGCAAGTTTTTGAGAAGGAAGGCACACCCTCTGGTTACACAGTCCAAGCATAGTTTGGGCATGGAAGCATAGTCTCCCCACTCTGGCTTTCAAGACTCTGCACGATAGGGCCTCATTTGGCCTGTTCAAGTAGACCACCCTCAACTCTTCCTAACAACCTTCCAGACTCCTCCATGCGTTGTTGCCCTGACTTACCTCCACCATTTCTGCCTCTGCCTTTCCTCCTTATACCACCTCCTTCCTCCTTCCCCTTGAAATCAAGACTCTGAACAGTTATTTCTGGAAGGGGTAGGGAAGGGGCAGGCAGAAGAGACCTTTTTCCTGCTAAAAACATTTGTGTATTGATTGAATTTTTTACAGTCAATGGGTATTACTTTTTTAGTGGAAGGGAATAAAACCATAAAAGAGTAAAGTGTCTTATTTATTCTTCAAAGTCATCTCAATGGTCACATTCTTTATAGAGCCTTACCTGTGTTTTCATACTATTTTCTCCTGACCTCTGGGAAAACTTAAAAGTTCTCCCTTTCCCCCTCCAAAGTATTTTATGTACGTCTCTACTGGCACATACTCCACCTGAGCTTCTACTTTAGTTGTGTGCTTATTTCTTTTTTTTTTTTTGCTGTACGCGGGCCTCTTACTGTTGTGGCCTCTCCCGTTGCAGAGCACAGGCTCTGGATGCTCAGGCTCAGCGGCCATGGCTCACGGGCCCAGCCGCTCCGCGGCATGTGGGATCTTCCTGGACCGGGGCACGAACCCGTGTCCCCTGCATCGGCAGGTGGACTCAACCACTGCGCCACCAGGGAAGCCCGTGTGCTTATTTCTAATCATCACAGTCTCTCCCTGCTCCCAGGATAATAGCTGTGTCTTCACCAGCATTCCATTCCCATCTTTGTAACCCCTCCCAGCTCCTACCACAGTCCCTTGCACATAGTCGATGATGATTTTACATGATAGTTGAATGACTTGGCTGGAGATGAGGATTTATTTCTACAAGCTAAAAGTCTTAAGATTTGGAGAACTTTTTTTTTTTAATCTAGGATTGAATTAGCAAAAACAATCCATAAATCTAGAGTTTCTTTTGTGAACTGACCTTACACTTTAAACTCATAGGAAATATATTATCAATGTTTTAGCTTCATTTCACATACAAGGAAGTTGTCAGATTTTTCTTTTTTTACTTTATGAATTTCAAAATTTCTGTGCTTGAACGGTCATTTATTACCTTTGGATCACTGCATTAGTGGGTCTCAATCATGATAGCTCATGGGATTTACTTGGGGAGCCTTTTTAAAATATCAGTAACAGATAATAAATCAAGGGTGGCCTCTGGGGTTGTTTTGTTTTGAGCTCCCTGGATGATTCTTATGTGCAGTCAGGCTTTATGAGAACCCTGCTTT
The DNA here is from genome assembly GCF_003031525.2 of Neophocaena asiaeorientalis asiaeorientalis. Taxonomy (NCBI): domain Eukaryota; kingdom Metazoa; phylum Chordata; class Mammalia; order Artiodactyla; family Phocoenidae; genus Neophocaena; species Neophocaena asiaeorientalis. The sequence continues at coordinate 1,128,799 of NW_020174694.1, forward strand.
CACAAGTCCAGAGTAGAAAGCCTTCCTCTCAGCTCACCACTATAGCCCCAGTGCCTATCCCAGTGTCTGCAACATAGTTAATGCTCAAATATCTACTCAGTGTTTTTGCACATCCTGGGCCTGAACATATTTGTTACTGAATCTAAAATTAGATTTGTTTAAAAAAATTTTTTAATCATTTTACATATAAAGAAAAAGAAGGAGGTAAAGTGAAATGCCTGAAGTAACATAGCTTGTTAAAACTGGACCTCAAGACTTCAGTGTTCTTTCCACTGAAGCACTTTATTGACGTTTATGATGATTTTAGTATATTTACTCGTAGAATAAGTGTGACCGTGCTACTTGAAGGAACCATGAGGCTTAGATTCCTTAATCATACTTCATGGCTTGTGGTTAGGCATAGGCTTAGCCACTGTTACTGAGATCAGGAGATGGATGTCGGGTGAGGTCAGTAGAGCAGAGCAGGTTAATGTCACTAAGCAACAGGGCATTTTCTAGGCAGCTGTCTGCTGACTGCAGCATGTCAGGACCTCATATTTCATACATTTGCATGCTTCTAGTTCTTAACATATAGCCCATGCTTAGTCAAGTGTAGATGCCCCTTGCAATTACTCCTCAGAGTAGTGTGTCTTCTGATCCCTGGTTCTTTTCTCTTTAGGCACCATTCAGGAGGATTACCTGCGAGAGCTGCTGACCACAATGGGAGATCGGTTTACAGATGAGGAAGTGGACGAGCTGTACAGAGAAGCACCTATCGACAAAAAGGGGAATTTCAATTACATTGAGTTCACACGCATCCTTAAACATGGAGCAAAAGACAAAGATGACTGAAAAGAACTTCAAATTCCAGCCAAACTTTCCTTGTTGCTACTTTGGGTATTTCTGAGACTTTCTCTTAGAGCCTAATTGCATGCCCTTAGCTTTACAGCTTTTGCCTTTCTTGTTGTATTTATTCTCAACCATTTGGGGCACATGCATCTCTATAATCAGACTGGAAATGGGACTTTTTGTCATTTTCAGAATAGAAAATAGGGCAGTTTAACTTACCCCTACCTTCCCCTCCCCCAATAACTGCAGTCTACAAAGAGTCGATATATTTTTTCAGAGAAAGTTATTCACTCAATTTTTTCTGAACCGTAATTAAACTTTATAATAGAAACTTACTTGTTTAAAATTTCTTTATTTACCCAAATTGGCTTTGTTGGTCTTGGTTGTAATTAATTATTTATTTATTTTTGCCTGCGTTGGGTCTTCGTTGCTGTGCGTGGGCTTCTCATTGCAGTGGCTTCTCTTGTTGCAGAGCATGGGCTCTAGGCACACGGGCTTCAGTAGCTATGGCTCGAAGGCTCTAGAGCACAGGCTCAGGAGTTGTGGGGCACAGGCTTAGCTGCCCCGCAGCATGTGGGATCTTCCCCGACCAGGGCTTGAACCCGTATCTCCTGCATTGGCAGGTGGATTCTTAACCACTGCGCCACTAGGGAAGCCCTTGGTTGTAACTTCTAAAGAAAGGTAGTGGGAAATCCCTGGCGGTCCAGTAGTTAGGACTCCGCCTGCACTTTCATTGCCAAGGGCCTGGGTTCAATCCCTGGTCAGGGAACTAAGATCCCACAAGACGCGCGTGAGGCGCAGCCAAAAATAAAGAAAGAGTGGTAGTGAGGCAAATCCTAGAAAATAATATGGTTGTTAGACCTCCCCCTTACTCCTGCCAGTTTTCCTAACAATCCTACTCCTCTACTATTCATTCTTCCCCCTTTTTAAAGAAATCCAATTTTAACTGCCTTTATTGAGTTTCCTGCACTTTGCCTTCCAATTTTAAAAATAATTTCCTGTAAAATTTACATGTATATGATAGCTTTGGTAGCTTTAAATCCTAAAGTTTAACATACCTGCCAACATCACCCCATATCTGTTCTAATCTTTTGTACATAACTTCTTGTCATTTAAAGTTAGACCAGGCCACTGAGTGTAATTTTAATTTGTCCTAATTTTTAAAACAATTTTAGCCCCAAAGTTTCTATGGAATGCTTCTACCAAAAAGGCCGATTTTTTGTATTGTATTTCAAAGTGTTGGAAACACAATATGGTTTTTGTTGGTTTGTTTTGGGTTTTTTTGTATATAGTTTCTTTTTATCACACAGTCCTCATTGAAGTACTGTGTTTATTTATGCAGAGATTCACATGAGTTCATTTGTGAATGTTTGACATTCCTGAACTGCCCGTGGTCAGAACAGCTGAAGCTACATGCCTGGGAAAGTGAGGTCATTATTTCAATCCTAAAAATAACTTCTGCTATTTGCAGGAATGCAGGACTGTTTTAAGAGTTAATCAGGAAATGGTAGACAGCTTCATTCACTTTGGGCTTCAAAAATCTGACTCTCAAGGATTCATAAGTTTAAGAAAGATCTTGAAACAGTGGGGGGGAAAGTTGGGTGAAGAGGGTTGACAATTAACCTGTGAAGATGAATAATTGATAATTACTATAACTTTATGTTTTATACTACTATTAACAAGACTGTCCTTGGACAAAACTATTACCTCGTTGAATATGCAATTACTGAATGCCTTCAGGGCAGCAGACCTTTACACTCAACTGGATAGGTGAGCTAGATTCTTTAACCTCAGGAGACCAGCTTAAAATAGGAGTAGGACTAGTAACAAGGCTGCTCTTGGCCCTTTCAAGATTAGAATCTTAGCACCTGCCTTAACTCTGCCTTTAATGTGTTCCTGAATTTTGTTCAGTGGTTTAAGCAAAGTACTTTTTCCAGGGTATAGCCATGATGCTGAAATTGTTGGACTAAATTTACATTTCAACTAAAAAAAAAATAACTTCTGCTTTGTTAACAAATTTCCAGTCAAGAACAAATAACATTGTTGCCGTACTGAAAAAAAGGTAGCCTCATCTACTAAAATTATCTCTTGCAGTATCTCCACTTCCATTTCTGATAACTGCTCAAAGAACCAGCCACCATTAGAAACGGTGGATAGTCTCTTCTGAATGAAATGTCTGCTCATTTAGTGATAGCATTCTCTATGTAGTAAGTAGGCTTTGCTTAAGTAAAGCTGATTAACAGTAAAAAGCTAAAGCATCTACTCCAACAGTGCATTTGATAGAAAAACTGGTCTCCACAATGAAAGCCAGACTTGAAACAAACCATTTCAAAACCAGCCTAATGGGGGCAGCCTCCTTACCCACCTGCTTATGATTACATTATCATTTGGACTCCAGGGCCCAAATTTTATTTGATCAAGGAGCCTCTATGACTGCACGAGAGTGGGAATTTATGAGTGCTACTGGGACAAAAGGGAGCAGGCCAGACTATATGAGACAAGTAAAAGCAAATTCTGGAAAGGAAAGGCAACTATTTTTTTTTTACGAAGTATGAGGGGGGAAAGGACAGCAAGAGATGTACTAGACTTTGAGAAGTGCAGGCAAGTTGTAAGAAGGATCAGATAGAAGATGGTAAAAGAGCTTAGTAGATAGAGCCACAACAGTGTTATGGAAACCAAGTGAATAATTTCAAGAGTGAGGAAGTTAGTAGTGTTAAACCACAGAAAAATCGAACACAGGAAAATTTAAATGAGGCCACTGGATTTGGCAAGTCGGTCACTTCTGCCAGAGCTGTTAAGGTAGTTTTGAGTGCAGAATCCGTAGTGTAGCAGGAGACACGGACAATGCCTGGGTTTGGGGGTCAGGCCAGCTGCATTTTAATCTCATTCGTGCTACATCATGGCTTTATAACCTTAAGAAAGTTATTTAACCTCGCTCGACCTCTATTCATTTGTAAAATTGAAGTAATGCTCTGGCTCGTAATAGGAACATAATCTATTAATATATAAAGCAGCATTTTTGTGATTAGGAGCAGTATGGGTTTTAGAGCCAGACGTGGTTGAGTGAATAATGCCTGTTATTTGATGAGCTTTGTGTCCTTGGGCAGGTGGCCCAGCCCTAAGTGTCAGTTTCCTCACCTGTTTAACAGGGACAATACCCTCCACATTTGTTGTGAAAATAGAAACACTAAAGCTAAATGGGTCTGGCACACAGTAGGTATTCAAATAGTGGTTATTCTGTTTACCAGCAGGGGCTGTTGGGCAGTGAGGAGAGGCTTGAAGGGAAGGCAGGACCAAAGAGCATTTCTTTAGAGATTCAAGCCTGTCTGTAGACAGAGGAAGAAGGCAAACGAGTGTAAGCAAATGAGTGAAACCAAAGGAATGATGTGCAGGAGCTAGGAAGAGATAGAACCTAGATCACATGTTGTAAGATTATTCTTAGAAAAACAAAAATGGATACTGCTCCCTCTGAAAACAGGAAAGGGTAGGTGATAGGAGTTTAATCATAGTTGGAGATTAAAAGCCGAGGTTAGGAGAAAGGTCCATAGTGGTTTGATAGTAAATTGTCTCAAACTAGAATTTAATTAAAGGGTTGATATGAGCATTTAATGAGAATACACATAAAAATGTGTGGTACCAAGTAGATCCTCAAATAGTTTATTTTAGATTTCCTGAGTAGGTCCAATATGCCAGAATATTTTGTGTCTTTCTAGATCCTCCTTAAGTGTACAATTTCTTGATTGCCCTGCAACCCTGGTTTTTATCTTTACTGTCCTGAAAGGCATTGCTGAAGCTAATCCCATATTGAAGAAACAGCCAGTTTTCCCAAGTCCCTGTATCTTTTTATCCTAGGTTTATATGTGCCTGCTCAAATAATAGGCATAACTTCTCTTTCACATTTATCTACATACATCTTGTAGTCGTAGTGAATATACACCTTGTTTTTTAGTTTAATGTATCTTAAATTGTCATGTTTTGGCATACCCACCATTTTTGTTTCGAGTTTTAAGTATATTACCTTTTTTTAAACCATTTTTTTTAATGACCACAATAAACAATTATCTGGTATTTAGATATTCAGCTTTTCATTAATATGTTTTCTTTTGAATCTAGAGAGAACACTATACCCTAGGATTATTTTTCTGTAACAGTGCTATCCAGTAGAATTTTCTGTGATGATGGAAATGCACTCTCTGTGCTGTCCAATAAGGACACTAGGTCACATGTGACTATTGAGCACTTAAAATGTGTCTAATATAACTGAGTTTTTAATTTACATTTAAATAGTCACATGTGGTTAGTGACCACTGTGTTGGAAAGCAGTTCTAGAAACAAATATGGAGATCAAAGTCAAAGTACAGAGTGTCTCAGCTATGATCTTAATTAAGGTGGCCAGGGTGAGGGCTTATGGTATAGTAATAGACCATACTTGGAAGAGCTCTCTGACAAAGACCTCAGAAGCCAAAATGTTCTCAGGAGTGGAAAAATATTTAAATTATTGGACCAAAGGGCAGACTACAGCTAAGGAAAAGAGTAAATCTTTTAGAACCATATATGATTTCTCAGCAATTGGTTTCAAACTCCATTGAGAAAATGCATTCAGTTAAGGACCCTGGGGCAGTGCTAACTCCGAGGACCAGGGTATAAGCATCACCTGGGGCTTATTAGGAATGCAGATTCTTGCCCCACCCTCGACCTACTGAATCTGAATACCTGGGGCTGGGCTCCAGAATCTTTTACGTAGCCCCCAGGTTTTTCTTATTGGTGCTACTGTTTAAGAACTACTGCTATAGTGTTGAACACATGGTTCCTACCATATAGGAATTCCTGATCAAAGATATCTAATTTCTCATCAAACTTTTCTAGAATATAAGACTGGATTATTCGTTCATCTCCCTGCATCCCGCACACGTTCAGGCAATCACAAGTGCTCGACGAAGGTTTGCTATTAAGTTGACTATCTTCCATTATCCGGAAATAGTAGTATCTATCTGTAATATTCCAAGGTAAAGGAACTTGAAGGTTATAGGCACAAACAATATCTAGAACAAAAATTGAATTATGTAGCTTCGTGGTTTCGTTTTGACCAAGAGCATTATATAGTGTGTGCGCGTTTGTGTGTGTGTAAATCTGCATTGTCTTTAACAAACCAAAGGAAAGCAAATAACTTGAATAAAGCTTCCCTGTGGTTGAAAGGGGAAAACGTCACCAGCCGTGGCCTGGTAAGGGCGTAAACCTGATAATCTGAGGGGTAAAACAGGAGGGACAGGGCTTCCCTGGTGGCGCAGTGGTTGAGAGTCCGCCTGACGATGCAGGGGACACGGGTTCGTGCCCCGGTCCGGGAAGATCCCAATTAAGGGCGTAAACCTGATAATCTGAGGGGTAAAACAGGAAGGACAGAGGTAAATGATAGAACTCGGTCTGGGCGTGCAGTCTGTAAAGCAGGCGGAGACCGCTCGGCCGCAGCCCTCTTACCTTCCCCAGTGTGGCGCGGGACGGAACCTAAAAATTTGCTCGTTTTATCTGAAGTTCAAGTGTAACCAGGTGAGGTGTACTTTTACCTGCTAACTCGGGCAGCCCTGGGTGGGCGGCGCCCGCAGACCCCCAAACCTCGAGGGCTCGCGCCCGCCCAGCCGGGTCAAATTCCAGGCCGGCCCCGAGCCGGCCCGGGAATGCGGAAGGGCCGCGGGACACGCCGCGAGCGGCGGGGGAGGAGAGCGGGCCGCGGCGCCCCGGCCGCGCTGCGCCTGCCTCAGACCGCACGGCCCGCGAAACACCACGAAAACCCAAGCCGTGATCGTCGGCCCCAGCCCTGCGCCCAGGTGGACAAGGTGGACGCGGCCTCGAGCGGAGCGAGAATCGCAGCGCATCCCCTCACCGGGGGTTGGATCCCGCCGCGACTTGCGGTGCGACTTCCGGTCCGCCTACCGAGGCAGGAAGTGCGGGCGTCGCCGCTCTAAAACTGCAGCCCCGCTGCAGTTCCGCGTTCTTCGCCTCGTTCGTCTCGAGTAGGCAGTGCGGCTTCTGGTGCTGGTGTCCGGCCGCGGTGAGTGGCGTTCGGCCCCCGCGCGCGACACACCTGGGGCCGCCCCGGTGCCCCGCCCCTCCGACCTCTCGTCGCCGCCAGACCCCGGCCAGCGTGCCGGCCGGCCGGCTGGCCGGCGGGCGGGGCGGGGCGGGGAGTGCTGTACCTGTCGGTGGGGCAGGGAGGGTCGGCGAGGAGGTCCGGCCGCGGCCAGCCCGGGCCTGGACGTCGAGGGTACGGGAGGCTGGGGCAGATGGAACCGGGCTGGGGAACTGCCCTGCTGGCCGAGTCGGCCTGTCCCCTGCGCTGCGTCACCCGACGGCTTCACACACCTGGCGCCTCGGCGGCCGCAGCCCCGCTCCCCGCCGGCCCGGTCGGTGGGTTTGGGTGTCTGCTTAGTCCACAGGGCTGGATGCTTTGGGGGCACAGGGGTCCGCTGGTGCGTGGTTCTTGCCCGGAGCGCCGAGTTGATACCGGCTAAATGTAACGATTTCCATAGGAGTTGTGACTTTTCGCAGCACCTTGCATCTTGTAAAGATTTAGTTCATTCGTGCTGACTGAAGAAGAGGACAAATAGCAAAAATCAGGAAAGGTTTTCTGAAAAAGAGAATCGTGACCTCATTGAAGGCCTTGGACTTAGCCCTGGTGGGGAGAACTTAGTATTTCTGGCTGTATCTGTGGTAGGAGGTAACAAGACCAAAAGTTCAAAAGGTGTGAATTGTGTCGTGTGAAAAGGAGACCAGCCCGAACGGAACAGAACTGTAATGAATAATAGTTGGAAATAGGTAGATCAGTGGGGCCTTGTCACGGATGTCTTGCAAACTTGATGAGAAATGAAAGATTATGTAAGAGGCATTCGGGAGTCATTTTGGATTCTTCACTAAGGGAGTGAGATGAAGAAAGGGGTGTTTAGAGGATTAGTTTGGCAGCCTTGGTTTTGGACGGATTTGCAGTGGTCCTTTGGTAAGAAAAGAATTGTAGCATTTTAGAATTCAAAAGAAACTTATAGGTTATCTTTCGATTTATAATTGAAACCCAGCGAGGTGAGATAATTTGCCCAAGGTCACTTGAGGGGTTCACCTGCTGCCACCCATTTTCTCTGAGCATTAGGTGGACGTTCCTCATGGTTAAGTGCACGGCTTCTTGTTTGTTCTGGCTCTGTTGAATAAAACAGCTTCTAAAAAAAAAAAACAGCTTCTGTGATGACCTACTCGGTACGCATTTATGCTTTAATGAGACTCAGTGTGGACAAGAGGAACTGCAGCTTCTGAAGGACAGGTCCCAGGTGAGGGTTGCTGGGCTTAGGAAAGATAAAAGGACTGGGATCCCCTAAATGGAGCCGGTTGTCCCTCTCCCAAGATTCGAAGACAGCATATATCTAGGGATGATTTTCATTGCCGGCAGCTTTGGGGTCTTTCTTCCCCGTTCCGCACTTTAGATGTGGTGGCTTCGCTTCTTACCCCCAACTAGCTCTCCACATTTTCATGGTGGAGAAATTCTGCCGCCTACATGCAGGATGTTCGGAGCTAGTGGTGCAAGCTCTGGGCTAGACTTCCTGAGTATGATCCTGCATCTAAGCTCTACGTTTTTCTAGCTGTGGCTGCAGACAGATTATTTATTCTCTTTGCCCTAATTTTTCATTTGAGAAATGGGGATAATAACAGTGCCTATGTAGTAAGTTGTGAGAATTACATATATTAATACATATGAAATGCTTAGACCAGTGTCTAGCACATATTTAGCACTCTTATTAGTACTCTTTGTTCCAGGTACTTTTTGTTATGGATTTCTTGGGGAGAGTCCAGTGGAGTTTATGCTGAACCATGGGTAAACCATAGAGAAAAGCCATATTTTGCGGAGTCATATCCAGGGGGTGATGGGAATGTTGAAGAAGGGGTGACTCTGTTGCACTTAAAAGAGGAACCCACAGAACTTGGAGAGAAATCGAATAAAGGGAATTAAAATTTGCTAACCAGGAGTAGAAAATTTCCCTACCCAGTGCAAACTTGGCTGTGGCCCCTTTGAGGTTTTAAAAATTCTTTGGCTATAATTCTGAAATAAAGGCATTGCCCTATTGAATATTAAAGATGCCAAGGAAACACAACGGCTTTATTAGTTTTCTGTAGCTATATAACAAATTACCCCCAAACTTAGCACCTTAAGAAAACAATAAAGAGCTTCTGAGGGTCAGGAATTGCAGGGCAGCTTAGCTGGGCAGCTCTGGTCTGGCTCAGGATCTCCTGGAGTTGCAGTCCAGATGTCAGCTGGGTTTGCAGTCATTTGAAAGAGGATCAACCTCCAAGAGGGCTGACTCACCTGGCTGGCAAGTTGGTGCTGGCTGTTGGCAGGAGGCCTCAGTTCCCTGCCACATGGACCTCTCCGTGGAGTTGTGTATAGTACCCTGTAGACCTGGTGCTGGCTTTCCCCAGATTGAGTGATCTGAGAGAGAGCATGGTAGAACCGGCAACATCTACAATATTATGACAAAGTCGCACTCCATCATTTTCACAATATCCTATTAGTTATGAAGGGTGGCAGAATATGCCACCCCAAGATAGGCCACTTTGGCATGAAGATTATTTTGAGCTGAAGGCAATTGAGAAGAAAGCAGACACAAGAAAGGCTCTTTGCCCTCCCCCAATGTGCCTAAAAGCAGGACACACATTTACAAAGGTGTTGTTCTTTCCCTCTCTACCAGGCAGGACAAAGGTTACTCTCTGGAGACAACTTTAGACCCTTAATGGAGAAGGCCGTGACTTTAAATCTTGTTTATACTGTGCTTTTAACCTTCCATACCTAGCCTCTCCCCTCCACACATGCCTTTCTTCTTTTGGCTTCAGCTGAAGATGATATTTAAGCCAGAGTGCTAAGCCACCTCTGAGAGTTGGATTTTCCCTGGGTATCTACCCATGTATACATGAGGTATACGTGTTAATAAACGGTGTGTTTGTTTTTCCGTTATTAATCTGTTATTACAAGGCATCAGCCAAGAACTCAGAACCACGGTCAGTGCCTTCTAAGTGTTTAACTCAGTGGTTCTCAACCGTCACTATATTTTGGAATCACCTGCTGCATTTTAAAAATACAGATTCATAGACTTCACCTGTAGACATTCAGTTTCAGTTGTACTAGACCAGGACCTGGACATCACTTTTTAAAAACTTCCAAGATGGGACTTTCCCTGGCAGTCCAGTGGTTAAGACTTCGCCTTCCAATGCGGGGGGAGTGGGTTCAACCCCTGGTCAGGGAGCTAAGATCCCACGTGCCTCCTGTCCAAAAAACATAAAAAACAGAAGGAATATTGTAACAAAGACTTAAAAAAAACTTCCAAGATGATTCTTATGTGCAGCCAAGATTGAAACCAGAGGTTAACTGTTGTGAGAGCCATATTTACCCGCCATGTGGTAGCAGCACCTAGCTGACTTAGATGTTTCATAGGTAGCTAATAGAATATGCTCCATGAGCATCTTTTCCAGGCTTCCAATAAAGCCATATAGGCTGGATGAAGTTCACAAGCAGTTTCTGCTTATTAATGATTATAGTGCCCATGTTTTGATTTGCACATCAGTATAGCAGGTGATTTTGCAAAAATTTAGATTATGACCTAAATATGTTGACACCACAACTGCCTATAATACCAGTATTCCTATATCCCTGCCCTTGTTTAACCTCTAAAAATACTACATGTAACCTTTAGTTCACTCTATATCAGAAATATACAACAATAATGAAATAAAAATTTTGAAGAGGAAGTAAGACTTTTGTTTATTCCCGTTAAGGCTTATTCGTTACCTTATATGCTATGTTCTAAATAGATATTTTTTGTAACTAAGGATGGGGTTTGGTGGGTTTTTTTCCTTTAATATTTATAGGTCAAGTAGTAATTTCACAGTCGTACGTAAAGATTTCAAGCCTTTACCTACCATGTCAAACCAAAGCCATGACTGATAGGAAATACTGCCATGTGATAAACCCAATTGCACGGTTGCAGGGAGGGCCATTCATATCTTATTTTCTTCCCATTCCACTGTGCACTTATAGTCTATACATTGGTTTCCCCAGCATAGTTTGAATTTATTTGAAAACAGTTTCACTAGGAATTAAATTTAGAGGAAAGTAGCTGCTCAGAAATCAGTGTTGGACTATATTGGTAAGTACTGAAAGTTTAAGAAATTTTTTGTGGTAAAAAAAATAACTAGCAGAATTGTATGAGGTAAAAAATATATAGGTAAAATCACCTTTAACAAATGGAGTTGCATTCTAGCTCTGCCACCAGGTGACCTTGGGCAAGTTGTTTAATAACATATTTTGATATTCAGTTCCTCCATGTGTAAAGCAGGCATGTTGAATTTAGTGCACCCGAGTACCTAGCATAGGAGTCACTCAGCAAATGGTAGTAGCCATAAGTTGAGTAGACTTTTAATTCTCTCTGGTCCTAAGGCATTTGGGGGCTAGAAAAATAGCGAGAACAAATACATGAGTTAAACTGCATGGTGCCTTGGGAACATACTAGTACCAATAGTTTGGTGTTGCTGAAGGAAAAGTACAAAGCAGAGAATGGCTAGCGATGAGGCTGAAAGGTCATCCTAGAGCAGGGAAAGGTGTGTGTGCCATGCTCAGGAACTTGTACTTTGGCCTATAGGCAGTGGAGAGCCGACAAGTTCTCAAAAGGGAATGATATGGTCGTATTCATGTTTTACACACCTCTGGCTGGAAGATAAAGGATAGTCTAGAGGGGACCAAAAAGCAAGGAGGTTGGTTAGTTGGCCAATGAAATATTCTACACAAAGAGGTGATGAGGGCCCAGCAGAGGGTGGTGGCAGAAGAATGAGGAAGATGAGCAAGTCTGATGAATATTTAAGAGGCAGGCTTGGTTCATCAGTGAGAGGGATGAGTCGGGGATGACTTGCATGTTTCTGGCTTGGTGAGGGCGTAAACGATGGTGCCATTAACTGACAGGAAACAGAAAGTTGAGAGAGTTTAGGAGGGGAAGATAATGAATTTTGTTTCTAACACGTTGATTCTGAATGTCTGGGATATCAAAATGGGTGCCTTTCACAAGCACAATTGGCTGTTTGATTCCACAGCTCAAGGGAAGGGTCAGCCCTGAGGATACAGACGTGGGAGTCATAGGTGTTGTCAGAACAGTGAGAGCCGATGAGATCATCTAAGGAACACAGAGTGAAAAGAATTTAATAAGCTATGGACTGTGAGAATACTCGGAAACGTGAATATTAAAGTGAGTGGAGAAGATAAGAGCCTAACAAGAAGATGGAGGAGGACCAGGCATAGAAATAGAACTGAGAGGAGGTTGGTGTCACCAAGTCAAATACAGCATTTTACTGAAACTAAATGTGATCTTCAGAAGTCTCCCTTGTTAGAGTGTAAAGTCTTAAAGGCTGGGAACCTTGGGCTCTCGTTCCATTGGGACAGTTCATTTCTACTGTTACAGTTCATCAAGGCCAAGAGTTGTTGAGGCCTGAAGAGAAGAGGGATAAAATGGTGTCAAATATAGCAGAATGGTCCAAGGAGACTTAGACCAGATTTGACAATTGGAAAGCACTTGCAAATAGAGAAGAGAAAGCCAGATTGTGATGAGTGGGAAGTGAGAAAGTGGAGAAAGCCAAGATATTTATCTCAGAAGGTAAGGACAGAGAGGGTGGTAGTTTCTTTGGGCGCCAGAGTTCTCTTTAGATTGACTGTTTTGCAACAACCTTGCCTCACTTTTCAGGTGAGGTTTTATTATCAGTTGATATTTTCTGTGTGTACTTTGTATATTTATATACAAATACAAATGTGCACTGGTTTTAAATGAAGTACAGAGAAAACGTAAACTTTTTCTTTTTAAAGAGATTATGGTGTCATTTCATTGAGCCATACCTGCTCTGTAACAGGTTTTGAATGGCAGCTCAGACTTGCTCACGGTATAATGGCTTTTCTAGCCTTACTGGGTTACCTCCTCATTCTCGTTCCCAGGCATTTTCCGTAATAAAGATCCTTGCATGTGCAGTCTCTTCTTGGCATCAGCTTCTTGGAGAACTCCAACTAAGTTTCAAAAATGTTTAAATATAATATACTTTTGGGTTAGCTGTAGCGTTTGCATGAAACAACTGATTATTTTTTAAAAATAAAGATTTTCTCTTTGGGAGGTTTTTCTAAATGACTACTGCAGACAGTTTGCTGATACTGAGGGAGAGAACTAATTCTTGGCTTCAGATCTACTGTCTTTTATATCTTGAATCTTGAAGAAATAGAATCATAGAATTTTTAGCATGAGAAAGAATTTTAATCCAGCAGTTTTGGAATGTGAGGAAGAATTAAAGCAGTCAAGTGCCTTGCTAGTGGACCACATTCTGTCTCGGATTGAACCTTCAATATAACTAAGGTCACATGACTAGCTAGTTACAGGAAGGAGAAGAAATTAACATTTACTCAGGCCATGTATGCCCGGAGGGGAAGGAGTTGAAATGTTAAAGTAAGGACTCAAAGGCTGATGTGCTTCAAAACTGCAAACAGGGCTTCCCTGGTGGCACAGTGGTTGAAAGTCCATTTGCCGAGGCAGGGGACACGGGTTCTTGCCCGCGTCTGGGAAGATCCCACATGCCGCGGAGCTGCTGGGCCGGCTAAGCCTGCGCGTCCGGAGCCTGTGCTCCGCAATGGGAGAGACCACAACAGTGAGAGGCCTGTGTACCGCAAAAAAAAAACTGCAAACAAACTAAAACAATGTAGGTTAAAAGTCCAATACCGGAAGTCCCGGAGACCCAGGTCCAGAATTCCCTTGCCCAGCCACTGCCCTCACCAGTCATCTGCTTTCACAGTGCAGAGTTAGAGAACAGTCCCCAAGGCCACCCTGATTTCTGACACCAATTCCAAGTTTCATTCCCCAAGACGACCCTCAGGTTCAGTAATTTGCTAGAACTTACAGAACTCACTGAAAGCTGTTACACCTATGGTTATGGTTTACTGCAGTAAAAGGATTCAGATTAAAGTCAACCAAGGGAAGAGACTCGTGGTATGGAGTCCAGGAGAATTCCAAATGCTTAGCTTCCAGTGGTCCTTTCCATGGGCAGTGTTGACCTCTCCTGGCAGCAAGGCGTGACGGTGAGCATGGAGTATGGCCTGCCAGAGAGCTTGCTTGACCCTTCATAGCCATAGTTTTTTACCGCGGCTCTGTCCCCTAGATACTGTCCCCGCTCCTAGGCTGACTTCAGTCTCCAGTTCCTCTAGAGGCCAAGCTGATTAACACTGACCCAGAGCCCCCATGATAAATCACATTGTTAGACTCTCTGGTGTGACCCAAGACCCCAGATATACCAGGCAGAACATTCTAAGAGCTTAGAGATTACCTCCCAGGAGCTAAGGACAGAGGCCACACCTCTCTTACAAGGGGCATTGATTTTTTTTTTTTTTTTAACCTAGGTATTACCTACCTCATAGGGCAGTTGTGAACATTGAATACGAAAGACAGTGGAGCAAACAATTATTCTAGTGTCCATGGGTTTTCAAGAAATGGTGAAGCTGAGATTCAGACTCAAGATTTTTCTGATTCCAAAGCCAGGAGTATTTTTGTGTTGTATTTATTTACATCATTTAAAACTGCAAATAAAAATGGAATGAGAAGGGAATTCCCTGGCGGTCAGTGGTTAGGACTCGGAGCTTTCACAGCCAGGGCCCGGGTTCAGTCTCCGGTTGGGAAACTAAGATCCTGCAAGCCACGTGGTGGCCCAAAGAAAAAAAAAAAAATGGAATGAGAAGTGTCCATTCTTTTTGACATTTAAAACATTGGTGGCTTTCAGTAGAGTATCGGGCCACCACTAAAGGTGTATTATGGAGAATTGAGGAGTGATTGGGAAGATGAGAAAATGGAGAGAGTTGAGTAGTAGAGTACTATTCTAAAAGTTTTGTCAAGGGAAAGGGGAAATGAGGATGTAGCTAGAAGGGATACAAGACTAAAGATACATTTTGATGAATTTTTTTTAAAAAAATATTTATTTATTTTGGCTGCACTGGGTCTTAGTTGTGGCATGTGGAATATTTAGTTGTGGTACGCGGGATCTTTAGTTGCAGCATGTGGATTTCTTAGTTGCGGCATGCATGTGGGATCTAGTTCCCTGACCAGGGATCGAACCTGGGCCCTCTGCATTGGGAGTGCAGAGTCTCATCCACTGGATCACCAGGGAAGTCCCATTGATGTTTTTTATTAAATGAGAGCCTTTTGAGCATGTACCTTATAGTAACTATACTAGTCTCTTTGCATATGTTATCTCATTTAATTCTCACTTGCATTAGAGTAGATATTGTGTTTCACTGTAAAACTGAGGGTTGAGTGAGGTTCCCTGGTTTTCAGACCATTTTGTGGAAGAAACCAAGACTCAGAGAGGTTATGCAGTATTGGTAGTAAATGAAGTTAAAAGCTGTACCTACTGCATAGGATTGTTGTGAGGGTTAAGTGGGACCATCCTTGTGAAAGTAAGATGTCCGCTTTGGAGCCTTTCTCTTTAGGGGAGCCCCCTGCCCTCATAACAGCGCTTGGCATGTAGTAGCACCCGGTAAATGCGGTCTATTGCTATGTGCTTTAAAACTCATTCACATTTAATAAAAATGAGGTTCGTGAAATTTGGGATGAAGCCACATCAATAATTTCTATTCTGTTTCTTCAAAACTGCTTTTGTCCTAGCTGTTTAATCGTGACATTGGAAATAAAGTTTATATGTATATTCCCACCCAAATAAAGTAATAATTCTACAATACATTGAAATATTTTTTCTCACTGACTTTAGGTGTTGTTGAGTTCTTTTTTTTTCCTTTATGTTTTTATGCATTCGGTTTTGCTTTATGTTCTTTTCTTTTTAACTCTAGGATTAAACCACCACCATGTCTAGCAAAAAGGCAAAGACCAAGACCAAGAAGCGCCCCCAGCGCGCAACCTCCAACGTGTTTGCCATGTTTGACCAGTCACAGATTCAGGAGTTCAAGGAGGCCTTCAACATGATCGATCAGAACAGAGATGGTTTCATCGACAAGGAAGACTTACATGATATGCTTGCTTCTCTAGGTAGACTTTTATGTTCTTAATATTCCTGCTTCCCCAAAATAATTAGCGTTTTATGAATTATTTTTTGTGTGATGTACAGATATTAATCTCCTGGTCTCAAAGGTCTCTTGAGAGATGTTGGGTGGGAGGCACCATACTGAGGCTTGGCCCGTCATAAGAGGATACGCCTTCAGGGGTGGGGGCCTGGCTGCCACTGTGGCTAGGCAGGCTTCTGTTCCTGTTAGCTAAATATGATAGGTCTACAAGGTGAAAAGCCAGGGGATGACTAGATGGCAAGATACCAGAATCTTAAACAAAAAGTGTGGACAATAATATAATGTATTAAGTAATAAAAGTTGAGGACAGGTTATATGACAGAGGTGACGGTCATAAGTGATAACGACCATCTCAGGGAGGAAGGGCAGTGCTCCTAAAAAAAGGGAACACAGGGAAGGGGGCTTCCACAATTTATATATTTTTTTTATAATTAAAGAAAATAAAATGTAAAGATAGAAGATTATCGATTTATTTTTACACATTTATTTAGCTATAGTTGATTTACAATATTGTGTTAGTTTCAGGTGTACAGCTTCAGATTCTTTTCCACTGTAGATTTATTACAAGATATTAAGTATAGTTACTTGTGCTATGCAGTAAATCCTGTTGTTTATCTATTTTTTGTATAGTGGTGTGTATCTGTTAATCCCAAATTCCCAGTTTATTCCTCTCCTCCCTTTCCCCTTTGGTAACCGTAAGTTTGTTTTCTATGTCTGTGAGTCTGTTTCTGTTTTGTAAATAAGTTGATATATAATTTTTTTTTTAATTCCACATACAAGTGATATGTAACATTTGTCTTTGCCTGCCTAACTTACTTCAGTTAGTATGATAATCTCTAGACCCATCCATGTTGCTGCAAATGGCAATATTTCATTTAAAGATACAGGATTTAAAGCAAACATAAACTGCCCTTTGTCATTCTGGCTATGTCGGTGTTAATTTACTGTTCCTTATATGATTTTGTTATTTTGATCTTAAGGAAAGAGGGGAAAGTCCTCCATGTCCTGCCTGAATTGGCACTGATTTTACAGTTGGAAGAAAGGAGTATCAAGTCAGGGGGTTCTTGATAGGCCAGAATGACGGGCAGGAAAGGGGGCACAAGTCAGGGATGGCCCACAGGTAGGCTCTGCACGCTAACGTTTCTGTGTCTGACCATGAGCCAGAAAGGGCAGTTCAAGGGCCAGAGGACAAAGAGAATTTTGTTACTTTTTTCTTTTTAGTAACCACATGATTTTGTTCGTCTCTTTTATTTTTTTCTCCTAGCGTGTTATTTTGAAATTTTTTAAGCCTATAAAAAGTTGAAAGAACGGTATAATGAACACGCATCCATCCTTTACCCAGATTCACGAGCTGTTAACATTTTGCAACATTGCCTTTATTCAGAGTGAGAGTTGAGTCAAGATACTGATCTGACTTGTTGACTTGCAGGTGGGGTGGATCCCAGTGTTTTCCACACTCTGAATAGCTAAGTACTAAGTGTCCTTTGGGGAGCAGGTCACTACTGAAGAAGGCCACCGAGGAGAATTGAGGGCCTGAGTTGTATTACAAAGATCGAACACTCAAGCCTATCCCCTGGTCCTAGTAGATGCTCAGTTAATTTTTGTTGGATGAATGAGTGATGGTAGAGTAAGAGACTGACTTTTGGGGACTTCCATTTTGGGGAATGCCATGCCTTTAGAGATACATATTTACCTTTTAAATCAACAAATTATATTAGATGCCTTGATGTCCATAGGTGCTTAGCCTAAGCCAATTCACTTTAAATCCCTGTGTCTTTTTCGTACCCATGTTCTCTTGACACCTTTGGGTTACACTTTTTACCCCAAAAAGTTGCTGCAAGAGAGTCGGGTTAAATCTGGAGGTAGAAAAGTAGTCCTTTTTAGCTACTTTCACTTACTCGAAGAATCTTGAGATTAATTTTGGGCTAATATTGTATCGATATGTTGAATAGGTATAATGAGTAAAGGTTGTAATGCAGTAAGACAGATGCCAACTTGGCATTTAATTTCACCCAAATTCCTGGGAGTAAAACTTACATATGAACCATAATTCTAGATTTGACTGTCATTAGCACTTAGTTGGGTATAATAGTGAGATGCTGACATGGATGCTCTTTTCATGGAGAATCATACAAACTTAATGTTGGAAGGGACCTTTTAGATACCAAGTTTAACTAGTCCATTAAACCCTAGACAGTTTCCACCTTGTCCCAGGGCACACAGTCAGTGGCAGAACTGGGATTCAAACCCACTATTCCAGACCCTTCATTCAGTGCTGCTTTTCTGCACCAGGTGGACCTCACAAATGCCAGGACAAAGAGAAGCTCTTTGTTACTCCCACCATATGTGGCCATTCCAGGGGAATTTCTCCCAACTTCGAGGGGAGGGTCAAGGGAGTTCCCTCACCACCATACCAGAAGAGGGAGAAGTGTCCTTGGTTGGAACTGAGATTAAGATTTCCCATCATGAACAATACTAAACAAGACTATATTTCAGCAGTACGAGTAAACAGCATCTGGGGATATGTCTGACAACCAAATAGAACATAACATTGTTTAAAATGAGCTCCCAGGGACTTCCCTGGTGGTGCAGTGGTTGAGAATCCGCCTGCCAGTGCAGGGGACACGGGTTCGAGCCCTGGTCCAAGAAGATCCCACATGCCACGGAGCACCTAAGCCCATGTACCGCAACTACTGAACCTGCACTCTAGAGCCTACGTGCCACACTACTGAAGCCCGCGTGCCTAGAGCCTGTGCTCCGCAACAAGAGAAGCCACCGCAATGAGAAGCCCGTGCACCGCAATGAAGAGTAGCCCCCGCTCGCCGCAACTAGAGAAAGCCCACACGCAGCAACGAAGACCCAATGCAGCCATAAATAAATAATAAATAGATTAATTAATTAATTAATTTTAAATAATAAAATAAGCTCCCAGTTCTAAACCAACCTAATAGTTTCAGGTTAACTGACCAACTTATAAATTGTTTGAAGCATACCAATTATAGGCAACTTACTGCAGTTAGAAATATGAATATTTAGATTTTTTAAATAACCAGTATTGAAATGCCCTGATGGGTCTTTAATGTTATCAGCATTCAAGATGTAGTAATGTGGCATTACCTGGTTCATAGTTTCATGTGTGTGTTTTATTTTTAATGAAAAATAGTGAAGGAAAAGTTGCAGGAAGTATCAGTGAATGGACAGTATTCAACCTAAGCCCAGAATGCCTTTTATTTATGATGTATCAAAGATTTTTTTATGTTGTTAAAAATTGTCTTTTTTAAATGTTCTTAATGTAAGTTAATTGAAATATTAGTTTCGTGTGATGGTGATGTAACTTTTAAAAATATGTTGGGGAACATAACAATAACAGAATAATTATTTATTGAAATGAGTTCTTCGTCCTTAAATGTTAAAATGTGCGATTTTCTAGGGAAGAATCCAACCGATGCGTACCTCGAAGCCATGATGAATGAGGCTCCAGGGCCAATAAACTTCACCATGTTCCTTACCATGTTTGGGGAGAAGCTGAATGGCACAGACCCAGAAGATGTCATCAGAAACGCTTTTGCTTGCTTTGATGAAGAAGCAACTGGTGAGCACTCTTTGTTTATGCCCAGCCTCATTCCAGACTATGTGAAACACTTTTTAGGGAATGAGAAAGATGAGCAAAATATAAATTTTTAAAAATGAGTAGAGGGAAACTATTATTTACGATAGGACAGTCGACCAAGAATGGCTAGAACACAGGGTAGGTCATAAAGCTAAACGGTTTGTGGTGTTAATCTTTGAATCTGGTTCTGAGCTTCCTGGAAGTCAAAGGGAGAATTTTCTTTTAAGTAGTGTTTCTTAGACAATATACTGCTTCAAGAAACTTTAAGTTTCACCAGAAAGTATAGTTAACTAACTTGGACAATTAAAATCTTCGTTTTTTCCCCCTTATTATTTAAAAATGTGTGAAGAAAGCCCTGCTGTTCCGTTTTCTGATTTCTCTCATTTTCCTCTTTGCTTCTGCGTTAACCCTCTGCTCAGCCACGCGCATCGCCTCCTCACATACACCTCGCATCCTCCTTCCTGCTTCCCCCTTGCAACCTATTAAAACTGTACCGTCCTTCGTGCACGTTTGGTCTTGGCAACGCTGCCCTTTTGTTCTGGGTATCTGCCTTTTTTTTTTTTTTTAATATCTCTGAAATACAAGGTATTTTTTTCTCCTCTGGAAAATACTCGCTTCAAATTAATTTTGTAAGCGTATGATCTACTAACTGACTTTGTAAATGATTTAATCTAATATTAATAAAGAACTCTAAAAATAATAGGAAAAGATAAGGATATGGTTATATATTGCTTTATATTGTTCAGGTAAACATGTTTGTTCTGAAATATCTTGTTAAGATTGACGTAGTTGAGAACCAAATCATTAAAGTGCCGGGAAGTGTTTGCAACTCCCCTTTTTCTGCTGCCTTCCAGGCACCATTCAGGAGGATTACCTTCGAGAGCTGCTGACCACGATGGGAGATCGGTTTACAGATGAGGAAGTGGATGAGCTGTATAGAGAAGCACCTATCGACAAAAAGGGGAATTTCAATTACATCGAGTTCACGCGCATCCTTAAACATGGAGCGAAAGACAAAGATGATTGAAAAGAACTTGAGCTAAGACTTTCCAATTACTTTGTCTTACTCTGTTTTATTTCCCAGACACTTCCCCCCTCATAGACCTGTTGCATGCAACTTAGTTTCACAGCTTTGCCTCTTTTTCGGTGTATTTATTCTAGACCTTTCTGCCACTTAGCACTTGTATAATCAGACTGCAAATGAGGATGAGGTTGTAAATTGTATTGAGAAAAAGCATTGCGAATAAAAATCAACAAATGTGAAAGCCCAGGAAAATATATCCGGTATTTCTGGTTTTGCTGGATTTTTACATTTTTATATAATAAAAATGCTATTTTGAAATAAAGATTATGCTGACTCAGATGTAATATAATGGAAAGTTAAATAACTGGTAGTTGGAGGTAGTCCTTTTTTTAGATTTTCAAGTTCATATAATTCAGATTCCATAGTAAAACTGATTGTTCACATGTATGGGACAGTGTTCTTCAGTATAAGTTAAGTAACATCATTATACAGTAAAAATTGGTTGTACCTTAGTTTCTTTCATGCTTCTGGTAAGTCAGATGTTTAAATTATTGAATGATAAATATAGAATGTATCTGAGAAAACACTGAATGTTTTACTGATTTGAGTCTAGGAACATGAGGCGAAATTCTGAAGAAAAGAATAGTTATTATTGAACGTTTACAGTGTGTAAAGCATTGCATGTAGACAATTTTCATTGACTCTTCCCAGCACCCTTGTGGGATAGAATTTTATTAGCCCTGTATTTCAAGGGGAAGAACTGAGCACCAGGGAGTCAAGTGATTGATCTGAGTCTCTGTCAGAGCTGGGACTCCAGGCCAGGGCGCCCCACTCCAGAGTGTGGATTCTGGGACCACTGTGCTGTCTCTGAAAAGCCCCAAATGCCTAAAAGGTCAAGATATTTCCATTACATTCTAACATAGTTTTGTAGTCATTATTGAAATTTAAAATAACTTGGGGACATTGATTGTTGGAACAGAATTTCAGAAAATTCTATCCAGGTGAAAAATAGAGGACCAAAGATTATAAGCAATATAATCTTCCAACCGCCTTCAGTTGGAAGGTGGTTCACATAGTGTAGAGTGTAGACTGGATGGAAGGTCTGAAAACCATACAGACAAGGCTGCTATGAGCTCGCTTAACATCCTCAAGGCCAAGCAATATGAGAAGTAGGAGAGAAAAACCTAAAAAAAGAAAAAAATCCATTTAAAAAAAAAGTTTCCCAACGTTGTTCAACACCTATTCCCTCTTAAATGTATTGATATTCTATCTCCTTAAAATCGACGCATTTACACGTCGTTTAACATTTGTGCTTCCGAGCTTGCTGTGGTAGGCAAATCCTTGCTATCAATTAATTTTTCTAGGTTTTTCATCATCTTTAAAAGGAGCAGTTCCACTCTCGTGGTCTAGTACAAGAGAAGTGCTTTGCAGTTCATAAGAGCTTTCGCACTTATGACCTAATCCTCACCGCCCATGAGGTAAGTAGGGCAAGTAATATCCCTGCTTTTCATATGAGAGCTGAAGTTTAGAGCAGCCAAAGCACCTGTCCGAGGTCCCACAAGAATAAGAATCCACATCTGGCTCCCTTTTCTACTTCCAAGCGTAAAGTCACATGCAGTGTCAAAACCAGAATCACCGTGTGTAGAAGGAGAAGGGGAAGCGTACTGGGATCATTTTGACTGTCATTAACAAATACTTATCAGTCACCTGTTACGTGCCAGGTACTGTTCTCTGTTGGGGATAACTGGGGGGGCAGGACAAACAAGGACGCCACCCTCCTGGGGCTCAGCTCCTTAGTGGGAGATCAGGAAGGCACCTCTAAGTATCGTGGGACACAGAACTTGAGCAAGTGCAGAGAGGGCCTCTGAGGTGAGATCTGAATCACGAGAAGAGGGTCCCCGTGTGGAGGTCAGGGAGGATGTTCCACTCACAGGGGACGGTCCTTCCAAGGCAGGCGCTGGCGGAAGCACTGGGAGAGCTCAAGGGGAGGACATAAGGATGGTGTTTGCTGCGTGGTCTACGTGCAGAATCAGGGCTTTGGGCAGGGAAGAAATGTGAATTATGTTTTAAAAACTCAACCTTGCTGCTGAGTATAGAATGGAGGGCAAGAGTAGCAGCAAGAAGACTTCCAGTTAGGAGGCTATCACTACGGTCCAGGCAAGTCAAGAGGGTGGCTTGGTCTCCAGATGGTCGCGCAGGTGGCTCTGCTACCTGACCTACTTACTCTGTTCCAGCCTTTTCTTGTCACCAGCTCTCTGGCATCATTTTAACTGCATTTATTCTTTTGCTCTGCTTAAAGGCAGATTTGAGAAGATCGGGAGGTTGAAAAAGTTTTCAAGATTAAAAACAAGAAAAACTGTCTCTTGAATGCCTTATGTTGACCTGACGTAACCCATTCTGTTTCACCCATAGTATCTATAAAGAGAGTAGTGGAATCCAGCATGCACTCTAAGGCACCTCAGCTAGGACCTTTTTCCTCTCTGGTTCAATAAATATTACTGATGATGATGAAAACTCTATTTTAGTATCTTTCCTTTTTTGAGAACAACTTAGTAATGATCTCTAAAATTGACAATTGATGCCTTGGCCAACACAATTGGAATGTGTGTTTGTACTCAGGTAGTTAAAACTGTGCTGAATGGTTGCTCTGTACTAAGCATGTACACTACTGGCCTTTGAGGTAGGTTTTTGTTTTGTTTTGTTTTAATTATCCTTGTTCTACAGATAAAGCACTGAGGCGCAGAGAAGTAACTTCCCCAGGTTACACAGGTAGGAACCAATGGGACCATAATTTGAGTCGAGTCAGTCGAGCTCCTGAACCTGCCCTCTCAGAAAAATAATTATTGAAAGTAACACCACTGGTTTCTTACCATTGTACAGGAATTTTAAAAGCATTCATTATTGCATTTGATCCTCAGAACTCTAGGAGGTGGATAAGGTAGGCATTATTATCCCATTTTACAGGTGAGAATACTGAGTTACAGACGTTACCCCACTTGCTCAACTTTATATATAAAGTACACAGTGTCTGAGCCATGACTAGCTTTTAAGCTTTTTGAGTGAGGGTGCTTCTCATTAAACCTATAATTTCCTAATTAGATAATACCTGTAGCCTGATCAACATCTTTTTCTCATTTATAAATGTATATATACTATATATCATATATATGAAAGCCATTAATATTTATAAAATTGAAATTATGTTTAGTTATACATTTAATGAATCATCTTTCCTGATAAAATACTTGCATAAAAATGAAGTTTTAAATTCAGCATATATATGAATAAATACTTGAATAAGAATTTTCTTGATTGTAATTTTTTTAACATTTTAGTGTTTTTGAAAACAAAATGTCTTACAATCAATGTATATATTCAATAGTTTATCCTTAAAAATAATTGCATCAATGTTGCATCTCAAAATTGAAAGGTCTAAAAAAAAATGAAGGGTCTTAAAAGATAAAAAACATTATTTGGAATATACATATATAAACTACTGAAAAATCTGGTGTGAATAGGCTCTGTCATCTGGGAAGTATGAACGAGGATGAGAAAGTTTATCACATACTGAAATTTTGGGGAAAATTTTCTTGGACAGAAAAATGGGGAAGATTACAAATTGCATACATCACTCTACTTAATCTCGGGTCAGTCGTTTTTTTAGAGCAGGCGATGTTGTCATATGCACTCTTAGAGACAATAACTAGAAGGGTCACTAGATGGCACTATTATTCTTAGTACTGTAGTAACCTATTCCGTAGTGAACTTGAGAGTGACAAAGCATGAATAATCAGAGAGCATTAGTCCAATAATGCTGTAACTTTGTCAAAATTGTTTCTTAAAAGGAAAGAATTGATGATAAAGTCTGTTACAATGAAATTCATACTATTTTGTGAACCCCAAAATGCAGGGAGCGATCTCTAGGACTCCTTTTTACAACGCAGCATTCATTTGTTCATTCATTCAATCATTCGTTCACTTACAAATATTTATTGAGTGTTTTGAAAGTGCCAGGATCTCAGTGAAGCTCTGGTTATTTTCACACTGAAGTAATGACTTTTTTTTTCAAGTGAGAGCGCAGGCTTTGCACTTGTAAGACCTGAATCCTCCACTTACTGGGTCATCTTAAGTAAGCCCTTATTATTATTATAACTTCTGTTTTTGAGATGAGAAGAGTAAGGCACAGAGCCAGTGGCTGTGGATGGAAATACTTTGTAAAATCATGCTTTCTATATGAATACTATTACTACCTCAAGAATGTCCAGGACTATGTCCAGTAGTAGTTCTATTTACATAATAGACTATTAAATCACACAATCTAAGCTTATTAAGATCAGCCTCGGGACTTCCCTGGTGGCGCAGTGGTTAAGAATCCGCCTGCCAATGCAGGGGACACAGGTTTGAGCCCTGGTCCAGGAAGATCCCACATGCTGCGGAGCAACTAAGCCTGTGCACCACAACTACTGAGCCTGTGCTCTAGAGCCCATGAGCCACAACTACTGAGCCCTGTGCCACAACTACTGAGCCTGTGCTCTAGAGCCCATGAGCCACAACTACTGAGCCCTGTGCCACAACTACTGAAGCCTGTGCTCCTAGAACCTGTGCTCCGCAACAAGAGAAGACACCGCAATGAGGGGATCGTGCACCACAACGAAGAGCAGCCCCCGTTCGCTGCAACTAGAGAAAGCCCACGTGCAGCAACGAAGACCCAACACGGCCAAAAACAAAATTAATTAATTTTAAAAAAAATATATATATATGCTAAAAAAAAGAAAACATTTCAAAAAAAAAAAGATCAGCCTCAACACAAGTGACCATGAGACAGTTTCTCAGTGCAGCTCTTCCCTGCCTCAATATATGTCTTGGAAATACCATCAGAATCACAACGAAACAGATCCGAAGTGTTTTGGCAGAAGGATACTAGAAGTGTGTTTGGGGTGTGAACGAATGAGTGTGTTTATATATAAAAAATTGTTTCAACGCACCTTGCAGGAAGCCAACCTCATCTCTTACCAGCCTCACTTCTCCTGCAGTTGGTTTTGCTCCCAGGGCACAGTACTTCCTTTCAGACACTCATTCTGAATGAACATGATGACGATGCATATTTACTCCCGGACGTTGCTAACTAGCACAGCAAAAATAAATCTGAATACTTAATTCACATTTTGTAATAATCAGGGTGTAAATTGACAATGGCTCATTTAGGAGGTTGTGCTCATTGTACTTTACTCAGGTTCCCTTTTTAATGTGTGATCTGTTTATTCAGTTCTTATTTATGGAAGTGGATATTATGTCCGAGTGTTACAGGTGATACAGAGATTCTGATTCTATTACTCGCCGTAAGTGTTATACTGCCCAGCCCTTTGGATGCGAGTAGTAAAGGTTAGGTTTCTCCTTTGGCCAGAATCCCAACACAGCTGTGCTCTCTATCTATGCTGGAGCCACTGCAGCTGATGTCCTAACAGCTCACTGAGGAGGTCAAAGATGGTTTTCTAAAAAATGCCTCCTCTGACAATGACACTCGCATCTCAGAGCTACCATTGTTTGCCTTCCTGTCAACCACTCACATAGCTAAGAACTCAAGCAAACACATGAAAAAGAAAAGCCTCTATTTTAAAAGTTTTATCGAAAATATTCAAGATTTCCTGCTTATTTTAGGGACAGTGAAAGAAATCCAGTGTTTTATCGGTGTCAGGTCCCTACCAGATTATAAACAGTTGAGAGGAGGGTCCACTTGCTGAAAGGTGCCTTGAGAGAAAAACTCCCACTTCTCGGATTCGAAGAGGAAGCCCCCTCATCTCTGAAGTCTCCCTTGAGGTGTCGCAGCCAGTGGGGGCATCACAGCCTCCCACTCCAGGCTCTTTCTAGCTTCCACAGCCGCCGCCTCACCCAGTTCATCAGGCAGCAGGATTGGCTGCTCTACCCAACTCCAGAGCTCTTCCCTTTGCTTTAAAATTGCCTTTGAATTCAGCTCCCTTCCACTCCCTTTTCCCCACACGGTATTTTTACACCTTTGATGCCCAAACCTTGAAGGTAAATACAAAGACAGGCATCTGTAAACACAGAACGATGCCCACATTCATGGGAATAACAGCAATCTCAAAAAACAATCATGATGGCAAATTTTAATCAGTGACTCTGAGAAACTTCCCAAGCAAGAAAGATTTGTGTCCCAGTCTTGCTCTACCCTCATTTCATGTCTTTTTTTCTTAATTTTACATTTTCATTTATTTATTGGCCGCCCCGAGAAGCATGAGGGATCTTAGTTCCCTGACCAGGGATCGAACCCATGCCCCCTGCAGTGGAAGAGTGGAGTCTTACCCACTGGACCACCAGAGAGGTCCCCCTCATTTCAGGTCTTCGTTCCAGCTCTAAGTGTTTGCAACAATCTCCTTCCTGAACTGTATCACATTCGTGCAACTTTTTTTTCCCCTATCTTGTGTGTGAGCCTGGCCATTTCTTTCCCTGTTAAAGAGTCTACAGCCCCGACCTCTTTATATAACGTCAACCCAACTAGAGCAGGAACCTGCTTCTATCTAAAAGTCTGGCCGTGCAGAGCCGGCAATCCGTGAACAGCAGTTGACGGGCTGATCCAAAGCAAATCCCTCGTGTACTCCTCAGGGAAGGGAGGAAGGCAAACCCATTGCCAGCCCACGATGGTCATGATGGAAAGATGTGCACATCCAGGCTGGCCCTTCAGGCTGATGGGGCTGGCTGAGAACTGAGTGAATAAAGTGAAATGGAAGGTAAATGGATGCAATCCAATTATTACAAAGAGGGAACAGGCAAGGTTGCTTTAAAGAGACGAAAACTAAGCATCTCTACGCCCTCCACAATCATGGGGATTGAAAATGTTAGTATTCCTGCTCATCTTTTCTCTTTGGTGTAGATCCATCTTTTGATGCATATGGTTTTTGTTGTGATTTTCTTCGTTTTTACCACCTGTGTTCCAGATGTCTGTCAACTTCATCATTTTGCTGCTTTGCTTGAAGATTTCAAAACAGACCTCAATTTTGAAACTCTTCTGTGGCACATTTCTCTTTTATTTGAAAAGATGTGTTTGATTTAGAAAATACGAAGACATTGCCCTACTTTCTTTGCATTGGGGCTAAATTGGAAGTAGGCAGCAAAATGGGTTACCTCCCGACTAGTGGAAGAGATGCTCACCACAGCCGTCTGCTGACTGCGGAGAAGCGGCGGCCGGGATGGTGCAGGTGAGGCCAAGTGCATGTCCCCAACCTTTGTGCTTCATTATGTCACAGAGGCCAGGAATGACAAGAGGATAAGGAAAGCTGTGGCCTCAGTTTAAAACAGAGTCCAGATAGAGTCCATACCCTATTGAGAAATCAATTCAGTACATGCGTGTGTTCTACACATGCACAGGTGTATTCATGCCAACATAAATGCGTCAAACGTCTCTGGCAAGACATACAGGAAGTTGGTTGCTGTAGAGGTGGGAATTTGGAAGCCATGGGCCAGGGGTAAGAGGGAGACCTAATTTCGCTGTAAACAATTTCTTCTTAAAATTTGGAACTTGTGCTTGTATTTCCCATTAAAAATTAAAACGTTGGATAATCGTCATAACAAAAGAATATATTCTACGAGACTGGGCACACCTAAAAGTAGTCTCCTAAAGCAATTTCTCCCTTTGCATGAGGAATAAAGTCCTAGCTGTCACCTCAGTTTGAAGGGAGATTAACGTGGCTCGAATATTTACTATGGTTTTACTGCAGAGATGTTTAAGTGCCAACGATGTGTTACCACGTAGGCAAATGGCTCTTGAATCCAGATAACCGTGCTATGGAAAAGATGGTGGGGATCTTGGTGTTTGTGTCATTTGGGCTTGGATTACACGTTCCTTCCCCTGTTGCTGGGAGGCCCATGTTCTTGGAAGTAACTGAGCTAAGGCTGGGATAGTGGGGATTGAGAAAATGAATGACTTGGAAGAACATACTGGAGCAGCGGTTTGTGGAGACCCTCTTTCTGCCCCCTGCTCAGACATCCAGGGCGGGTGAGACATCCAGATGCACAGGACCCTTTGGTTGTGCCATCTTGGTTCACTCCTTGCTGCTTGGTTCACTACACGGGCACTCATCTGTTTCCTGGGACACGGATCTAGGGCTCTCTCCAATTCCTCCCAGGGTCTCCAGCATGATTCCTTCTCTCTCTTTGCAGCCGGCACAGAACAAATAGACCAGTGAGAGGACAGAACGCGGATGGCATATCTCTCATATAAGTTACCTAATCGGGTTGCTTGCTTACTTATTCATTTAATAAACATGTATGGATTCCTTTCCAACCCGGGCAGGGCAGGATGGCTCCCACAAAGCAGGGTGGTGAGAAGAAGAAGGGTCGCTTCACCATCAACGAGGTGGTGAGCAGAGAATACACCATCAACAATCACGGGTGCTTCCATGGAATGGGTTTCAAGGAGCGTGCCTCTCGGGCACTCAGAGAAATCCGGAAATTTGCAATGAAGGAGACGGGGACTCCAGATGTACACATTGACGCCAGGCTCAACAAAGCCGTCTGGGCCAAAGGAATAAGGAATGTTCCATACCGTATCCATGGGCCGTTGTCCAGAAAGTATGATGACGATGAAGGTTCACCAAACAAGCTCTAAACGTTGGTTACCTATGTACCTGTCACCACTTTTCAAAAATCTACAGCTAGTTGATGTAGATGAGAACTAAATGTTGATTGGCCAAGAAAGTTAAAGAACGGCCAAAACCAAAAACAAACAAAAGTGTATGGAAAACCTACCATAGGCTGAAAACTTGCTCTGGAGATGCAAGACCTCAAGAAGTTCACAATCTAGTGGGAAAGATAGACTTTTTTTTTTTTTTTTAACATGTGATTGTGATAGTCTGATGAGTGTTAATGTAACCTAAGGCCAAGGTAACATAGGAGCATTTACAAGGGCATCCAAACCAGACTAGGGGTGGTACTGATCACATAGGTGACCAAGTTGGGACTGGGCGGGCGTGCCGGAGTCTGCCTGTGGGCCCCATGGGAGACGGGGACTGAGTGTGTTATTGCTGGTTGGTGACAGGAGAGTGGCTGCTGTGAGGGGTGTAGGGCATTTCACGATGAGATAGTAACATAAAATGAGAAATGACCACAGCTCGTCAGGAACCGCAAATTGCCGGCATGGCAGAAACATAAAGTCTGAGACAGGGTAGGGAGCATAAAGGGAAGAGGAAGGGCTTTACATGTCTGGCTAAGGCATTTTTGAAAGGATCAAAGTGGGAGAATGACAAGACTTAACAAGATATGCGTTTTCAAAGATAATTGAAAGCGGTAGAGGGAAGGTATTGGGGTGGGAAATGTTAGAGGTGGGAGACCAGTTAAGTGGCTTCTGCGACATTTCAGCCAAGGTGGGGGATGAGGTGGTGAAGGGGGGTGGCAGTTACAGGAAAAGAGAAGAACAAAGGTGAAACCAACAGCAGGGGCAACTCTGTGACCTTCCTTCCCTGACACAACGGGATTAGGATGTCATTGCAGGTCTACCTGAAAGGAGCTTAGAAGAAATGACCAGACAGTATCCAAGCACGTGTCAGATCAATGTCTAGGTAAGTAAGTAGCTCAAAGTTAACTAAGAAGAGGGAGGTAAGGGATAAAGCCAGCTGGGATGGAGAGTAGGGAGAAAGTGCAAGCAGATAGATACCATAGGAACCTGATTTAGTGGGACCCTTGCAGCTCGTGAGTGTTCCAGAAGCCCTAAAGGAACCAATACGGAACACATCTATGGGGGTGGGGAGGGGTCTAGGGTCACTTACCTCCTGACTTGGGTCACTGGGTGGGTGGAGATACAGCAGTGAAAGGTAGAAAGTTCAGGAAGAAAGACTTTTGGGAAGAAGATAGAGTTGAGTTTTGAGCTTTTTGGATTTTAGATGCTTGATGGCCATCTGAGCCACATTCACTCTGG
Organism: Neophocaena asiaeorientalis asiaeorientalis; assembly: GCF_003031525.2. Lineage (NCBI taxonomy): Eukaryota > Metazoa > Chordata > Mammalia > Artiodactyla > Phocoenidae > Neophocaena > Neophocaena asiaeorientalis. The sequence continues at coordinate 1,159,304 of NW_020174694.1, forward strand.
AAAGCATCTAGGTAATAAAAGAGATGTGATGGAAGCTAAGAGAAAAGAGCCTCAAGAAAGAAGAAACAATGAAAATGTCCATTGCTTCAATGAAATAAAATAGGTGTCCATCTGATTTGACAAAAGGAAAGTAACCAGTGATCTTAGTGAGAATGTTTTTGGTAGCGTGGTATTAGAAAGTAGATTACCAGACCACCTCCGCTGAGGACCTAAGGGAGAGGAGAGAAGGTTGTTGCAGTGGGAAGTCAATTTGATGCAAAGTTTACCTCCAATCAGGTGACCAACCGTCCCTGTTTGCCCAGGACTGAGTGGATTCCCAGGATGCTGGACTTCTAGTGCTAAGACTGAGAAAGTCCTTGGGCAAGCAGAACAGATTGGTCACCCTGCCTTCAATCCCACTACCAGAAAGGCTGTCCAAGAGTTCATGAAATAGGCTCAGGAAAAATGAAGATGCTTGGGACTTCCCTGGTGGCGCAGTGGTTAAGAATCGGCCTGCCAATGCAGAGGACACGGGTTTGAGCCCTGGTCTGGGAAGATCCCACACGCCGCGGAGCAAGTAAGCCCATGCGCCACAACTACTGAGCCCGTGTGCCACAACTACTGAAGCCCCCGCACCTACAGCCTGTGCTCTGCAACAAAGAGAAGCTACCTTAATAAGAAGCCCGCGCACCACAACGAAGAGTAGCTCCCTCTCGCCGCAACCAGAGAAAGCCCGCGGGCAGCAATGAAGACCCAATGCAGCCAAAAATAAATAAATTTATTAAAAACAAAAAAAATTAAGATGCTTGAGGGAATTCCCTGGTGGTCCAGTGGTTAAGACTTGGCACTTTCACTGCTTTGGGCCAGGGTTCAATCCCTGGCTGGGGGAACTAAGATCCCACGAGCCATGTGGCGTGGCCAAAAATAAAAAAATTAAGATTCTTGAATCACAAGGTTTACTGAATAAATTTAAAACGCACAGCAAGAAACAAAGGTAAAGAGATGAAGGATGCTATCACCATGAGGATAGGATGCAAGTTGGGTGTATGAGCCACAGCTCTCGCTCTGTCTGTCCCTGTCTGTCTCTCTCATCTTCATTCCCTGCTGCCAGTATGGTCACAAGGTCCAGAGTTGAGGGTGAGCAAGGGGACTCAACAGACTGAAAGTATCTGGAGCCAACACGTGCCTGCTCTTTCCAAGAGATGGAGGGACAAATAGCTTGGACACAACTGAAACTCACCAATAAGTTGCTGAAAAGCTATGGATTTAGCTGTGTATCTTGGGCAGAGGTTACATGTGGCATAAGGATGATACATGATCTGTGCTTTATTAATGTTTTAGGTTTAAGTGGTCCTATCCTTTCCTATCTACAAGTAGTGCTCTGGTTTGTTCCATCCTTTTCGTCTATGTTTATCAAACATATGCTCTGTTTATATTTATATTTAACAGATTCCTAACTTAGCACATTGGCTATCATTCCTCAATATGTTTTACGAGTTTCATCCGTTATTCTACTTGTTTGTTTCCCTTGTTATTTACAGCACAATTGAATATTCTCAAATAACGTGATAAAATCATATTATAGAAGCGACAATAGCACCAGTAGACTTTTCATTCTCGAAACTTGGCTGTTGTGAAAAAAGAAAGAAAGAGTATTTACTAGAGGGATTTAGATAATCGTAAGAAAAAATTTTTTTAATAAACTGAAGTCACCAAGTCAGAACATAAGGTGTTTCAACCAGAGACTTGAGAAGTTAATTGACAAAGCATGATCCTTGGGAGAGTATAAAGGGTGGAATCCAGATAAGGTGGAGCATTGCTGAGAGATCTCATCCTCTTAGACTAGAGGGGAGAAGGAATAATAGTGGACAAGACAAGTGTGTTTCCAGTGGTGGACTGGGTTTACCATGTATGTCTTAGTTTTCTTTGTGAAGTAGCTTGGCCGTTAAACAATTATTTCCAGGCACTGGTTGATTTACAAATATTTACTTTTTTTTAAGGTGTGGTGGCCTTGTAATGTATCGATTTGGCTATGCTGAACTACTTTCCCTAGAATTTCATTGCATGTGTATTTTGGGTTATGGTGGGTCCCAAGGGAGATTCTTGTGAGATTTGGAAGGCAGACAGGAAAGGGCAGCCGTTCTGTAGCTCACACACGTTGCTGCCAATGTGCTGACTCACCTCGTCAGCGTGAAGCGGCAGCGGCACCAGCTCTACTTCCCCTGAACCAGGTGCCTATGTTCAGTTCCACAAGGAAGGGCAATGTCAATCATCATGGGTTTCAGTGTGTCCTGGGTTGCAGCACGTTCTTGATCTTCCTCAATTTACATCCATTTTCCCTTCGTAACTCCCCACCATCTAGACTCCAGGCTCCAGTATCAGTGAGAAGACTTACAGAGATTGTTTAACCAGTCCCAACAAATGTGTAAGGCCAAACTCCTATAATATAGTCTCCGGAGACCACGCTTGAGTTTATGCTAATGACATGACTCAGGACAGGGGCTGTCCACGTCAGAGAGATCAGCCTTATGATTAGAGGGTTAGGATTTTGAGCCACATGGTATCAACCCAACATTTGACCTCCAGGGAGGGTGAGGAGGGCTGAAGACTGAGTTCAACCACATGGCCAGTGATTCAATCAATCATGCCTACAAAATGAAACCCCAATAAAAGCTTTGCACATGGAAGCTCTGCTGACTTTCCTGGTTGGTAATCCTGTATCAATGAGCCAGGAGGGTGATGCTTCCTAAGGACATGGAAGCTTTGCATTCAAGACCCTCCCGACATTGCCCTGTGTGTCTCCTCATTTGGCTGGTCTTGAGTTGTATCTTTTATCATAAAACTGTAATCATAAGTGTAGTGCTTTCCTGAGCTCTGAGTCGTTCTAGCAAATTATTGAATCTGAGGGGGTAGTGGAAACCCGTGAATTTGTAGCCAGTGGTCAGGAGCATGGGTGACCTGGGGACCCTGGACCTTATGGCTGGTGTCTGAAGTGAGGGGGTGTCTTGTGAAGGAATGTGCCCTCACACTGTGAAATTTAACCTGAATTCAGGTACTCAGTGTTAGGATTGCACTGCAAAGAGAAAATAATATAGTAACCTCCCACGTGGGCATCACCTAGCTACAACAGTAATCGACTCATGGCCAATCTTGTTTCATCCATAACCTCCACTGTGGGATTACTTTGAAGCAAATCCCTGTTGTGATAGGATTTCATCCACAAATATTAAAGTAGATATCTCTAAAAGATAAGCCTCTTCTTTCTCGCTAATGACTACAATACCATTAATTTATTTTTTAAAATTGACAGTGATTCCCTAATATCATTGCATACTAATAGTGTTCAAATTTCCCCTATCATCTCAAAATTTTTTTTTATATCTGGTTTGTTCAAATCCAAACAAGTCCCCACATTACATCTTATCAACAGACCTCTTAATCTCTTTTCATCTGTAGGTCTCCTTCTCTCTCTCTCTCTTTTCTTGCAATTTATTTATGAAAGATACTGAGTGTCTTTTCCAGTAGAGTTGTATTCTCAAACTTTACACACAAATCACTAGGGGATTTTTTTTTTTGCTAATATAAATGCATTTTTAGTTTTTAAAATTCTTAAATTAATTTTTATTGGAGTATAATTGCTTGACAATATTGTGTTAGTTTCTGCTGTACAGCAAAGTGAATCAGTTATACATATACATATATCCCCTCTTTTTTGGATTTCCTTCCCATTTAGGTCACCATAGAGCACTGAGTAGAGTTCCCTGTGCTATAGAGTAGGTTCTTATTTGTTATCTATTTTAGGCATAGTACCAATAGTGTGTATATGTCAATCCCAATCTCCCAATTCATCCCACCCTCCGCCTAGGGCATCTAATTTTAAAAGTAGATTCTGCTTTAGAAAGAAAATTTGGGGGCTTCCTTGGTGGTTCAGTGGTTAAGAATCCACCTGCCAATGCAAGGGACACAGGTTCGAGCCCTGGCCTGGGAAGATTCCACATGCCACAGAGCAACGTGTGCCACAACTACTGAGCCTGCACTCTAGAGCCCGCGAGCCACAACTGCTGAGCCAGCGTGCCACAACTACTGAAGCCTGTGCACCTACAGCCCGTGCTCCACAACAAGAGAAGCCACCACAATGAGAAGCCCGTGCACTGCAATGAAGAGTAGCTCCCACTCGTCACAACTAGAGAAAGCCTGCACAGCAACGACGACCCAACGCAGCCAAAAATAAAAACAAACAAATAAACTTATTTTTAAAAAAAGAAAATTTGGTGTGGGGCCCAAGATTCTGCATTTTCAGCAAGCCCCCAGGTGAAGTGGATGCTGCTGGTCCATGAACCACACTCAGACTAGCAAACTCTGGAGCTCTCTACAGTCTGGATTTTGATGATTGCATCCCCATGATGTCATAACCATGTTTCTCTGTTCCCTCTCAACTGGTGGTCAGGCCATCTGGATGAAGGGGAAGCCCATTGTGTGTAAAGCAACCTGTTGTGTAACTTTTAATGCTCCTTCAAAAATGTATACTTAAGCAATCTGAAAGTTTTCCAGTAGTATTTTTCTCACCCTCCCAACCCTTTTCTATGTTCTCTCCCATTTAAAGTTTATGCCCGATGTATTCCAATGGCACTCAGTAAAAATACTTTTTAGGGAAAGGAGGGAATATATCCAGTGGTTGTAAAGTTGGAGGACATGCCGACATGACATGGAAGACAGCCTAGATTAGGCGGAAGACAAGAAGAGAAGCAGCTGCAAGACTGACTTGGGTAGAAGTAAGGGCCCTTGGGTAGGGGAATGAGGCTGGGTGAGGCTGGGTGATAAGAGTGGGGCAGAGGTTGTGAAGATCTGTTGCACCCAGCCATTCTCAAAAGCCAGTCCAAAGTCCCAGAAGCACATGGGGGCTTGCTAAAAACGGTTTCCTGTTCTGACACATCAAATCAGAATCTCTGGAGAAAGAGCCTTGGAATATGCTTGGCAGGCACCCTCTGGAGACTCTGATGTAGAGTGGGTCTAGAAACCACTGAACTATATCGGATGCCACACATTGCTATATGTGTGTGTGTGTGTGTGTGTGTGTGTGTATATATATATATATATATATTTGCCATCTTTCTTGCTGGTGAATGCTCTGAAGTACCCATTGACCAAATGCTAGGTAGCCCTAGCATAAAATATCACCTAGTGCTTTCATTCTCGGTGGGCACATGGTCATCTGTTTACATGATGTTTAATTTAATGGCTGAGACATTAAAGCCCAGTGGTTAAGAGCTCCGACGAATTTAAACTCTGAAAGGTGTGGTGTTTACACTCCTATACATGGCACCATTCCCATATCAATTATGCTGGATTTTCAGATTAATTAGATGACCATAGAGTTGCCAGGCTCTGAAGGAATTGGACTTCAGACAAGAAAGATGGAAATAAATTTTGTAAATTATTTACAAGTTTCACTACTCTGTTTTCAGCCAGACCTCACCAAAAAGAGAAAAAAAGTAAAGACAGAGGAACCTTCTAGCACAACGGGGAGAGTTTGCTGGGCTATCATGGGCTTGACCTTCCTGTCTCATCGGCTTGGCTGTCTCACACAGCTCTAGCTGGTAGCAACTTGGCTTGGTTGTGAATATTATCCGTATATGGGCTGAGTCATCCAGAGGCAAACATGGACTTGCAAGGATTTGAGGGACCCTCCTTGTTAGAATGTTCACATTAGTTCCTCTTTCAGCTACACATGCCAACCACACATGCTGCTTCATCCTCTCTCAATAACATTCCTTTTCCTCTTTCCTTGGCCTGGCCACTCGTCACTTCCTTCTGACCTTGCGTGTTTCTTTTCCTTTGTCACATCTGGCCCTCACACCAGTTCAGCCTGCTTCTGAGCGTGTGTTTATTGGCACTCCCAAGCATTTTCAGAAAACGTGGAGTGTCTCTGCTGCATTAGAACACTGAGGTTACAGGAGGAATTGAATTGAGGACGTTGATTTTTTTCAATGCAATTACTCTTCAGTTAGCGGGTCCCGTAACACCAGTGAATTTTAAAGCCGGAACAAGTTTTACAGATGCTCTGAAAAGTACTAACTGTTTTCCCCTTGAGCCCAGATGACATTTGGGCAGAAATGGAATGGCAACTTTTGTCAATATTCTAAGGCAATAACATGTAGGGGGTGACTCTGGTGTCATCTTCCCACCTCCTTACCCACTGGGAAGTCATAGAGTACATTCCACGGCCAGGTTGAAATGTTTTCTGAATGATTCACTCTATCCTCTCCCGTTGGGTCATATACCAAGAGTAAGAGGAAGGACTCAAATCAGACTCCTTAGTTTCGAATCTCAGAAATCACTACTGTACCATTTTCCACAAAAATGTAAACCTCTTTAAGCCTCATTTTTATCATCTGTAAAATGGGGATAATATTAGCACCCACTTTGTAAGGATGTTGTGAGCATTGATTATTATAATCCGTGGTAAGCACTTAGCATAGCGTCATTATAAGTACTCAAGACACTTCAGTCACTAATATTTTTCCAAGGTTTGTTGATAAATATTCTGCCTCATACCACAATATTATCATGAATTATAATGTCATTTTGGGAAAAAATCTGTTGTCAAGAATGTGATCACTGTGATAAGCGAAGACTAAAAACAGAATCAATGAATCAAATTAAACATTTCATGACTTTTGATATTATTTAGTCCAATATGTTCCTTGTTTATACATCTTCTAGTCTTTTAGGCACATAGACTGGCATCGTAGGTTGATCTTGCAACGACTGCCGTGTGCCAGAAAAAAGACTAAGTCATATTATCCTGATATGAGTTGCCACCTACCATCATCACAGGAGAATTTCAGAAAGTCGGCTAATTTTAATCTTCTACTTAAAAAGAAAGTGTCACAACAGCAAGTATTTGTTTGATTCAAACTCTGATTCTATATTTCCCAAATCATTGAGTGAGGAAAATGTCTTTTAAATTTAAAGTAATAAAATGCACGTGATAAAAGATTCACAGAGTAAATAAGGATGTAAAAGCAGAAGGAAAATTTCCCTACCCCTGTCTCCTTTCCACTCCCAGAGGGAATTAAGACCGACAATTATTTGTTTATCTTCCCAAATGTTTTGTAATGCACGTTGGGGTTTATATTCTGGGAGCTCTGTAGTTCAGTTTGGTCTCAGCATTCTGACAAATTCTGCTATTTGGCTTCATCTTTGGCCTGTGGAAGACTGAATAGTCAAATGCCAACTTACTGTCAGTCCTGGCATGCTTAGTCTTATGCGTGATCAATTAGCATCTACATCAGGGGGTCTGCAATTTACCACCTTCAAGCCAAGTCCGGCTTCTTTTCTGTTTTTGTAAATAAAGTTTTATTGCAACCTATCACACCCATTTGTTGAGGTAATTGTCGATAGCTGCTTTTAAACTAGGTGGCAGAGTTGAGTAGTTGCAATAGAAACTGGCCTGCAAAGCCTAAAATACTTCCTGTCTGGCCTGTTATGGAAAATGTTGTCCATCTATGATTAGGCTATCACCATAGCTAACTAATCAGCGTAAGACCGTCCATCCACACAAGGCAAGTCATTGATTGTTGTCATCTGAACAATCACCTTTAAACATAGGAGCATTCTAGATGTAATTTAGAGAGAACTGTCACCCCAAGTGTTTTATGTTGAAATTCTTTCAGTTAAAGTATAAGTTTGAATTTACCATTGCAAAGGAAAAATGTTGAAATAACCAATGTAAAAGCTGTTAAGTTTGTGAACAAAAGCCATCATTTAGAATTTTCAAATAGTTAAGTAAATGAGACAATAGATCATCAGTGCAAATACTAAGACAGCGTTCGATAACTTTAGGAAAGATTAAAAAGTCCTTTTTGAGTTCACAAATGTTTATTTAAAAATTAAGTATCAATACAAGGACAGCAATGGAGATTAGAGTATCAAAATTCTAGTATCTGTAGACTTGTTTGAAGTGAATGAACAAAATAACCCTTAAGCATTTTAATTATTTGTTATTTAATTCCAGTTGCACCATGATCATTTCAAGAAAAAATAAATTCATTTGGGAATTCCTCACATCTTCTAAAAATGAATCAAATGCAGAATGTTAGCTTTGTTATCAGTTCAGACTTTCCAAAGAAGAAAAACTCCAAAATCACATGTAACAATAGCCGTATATATTTAGACATAAGAAAGAATGTATAGAAGCATATATTTAGACATAAGAAAGAGTATATACAAGTATAAGAAAAAGGAGGGACCTCAAATTTTGTTCTCACTCTTCTAATTCAACAGGGCAGACTCCATGGATGAACCCTGAGACCATTACGCTCAGTGAAATAAGCCAGCCACAAAAAGACAAATACTGTATTATTTCATTTATATGATGAAGTCCCTAGAGTAGAGATATTCACAGAGATGGGAAGTAGAACCGTGGTTGCCAGGGGCTGTGAGGAAAGAGGATTGGGATGTTATTGTTTAATCAGTTGCAGAGTTTCAGTTTTACAAGATGATAAAATTCTGGAGATGGATGGTGGTGATGGTTGCACAACAATGTGAATGTACTTAAGGCCACTGAACTGTATCCTTACACAAATGGCTAAGCTAGTAAACTTTATGTTATGTGTGTTTTACCACCATTTTAAAAAGATTCTATGAGACTACTTTAAGAAGACAATCCTTCACAGCTTTAAGTCTATCGAACTCAAAAACTTAAACAGAAGCTTGTTGAAATAACTCCTATTCATTGCCAACCATTTTCAATAACTGAAGTAAAAAGATTCTGGAAAGTTGACCAATCTATGAATCTTAGGCACAAAGTTCCTTCTAGAAAGCATGTTACTGAAAAATGACTTCCTGAATTGTATTCTACTGTGATGAAAAAAGGAAGGAAGGGAGGAAGGGAGGGAGGGAGGAACGAAGGAGGGGAGGGAAGGAAAGATGTCATTAAAGATGCCGGTTGAAAGAGCTATGTACCTGTTGGAAATGTGCAATACGATGACCACAGGAGCTGCTCACCAGCTGACCATGCTGTGGAACCACTGTTCATGTACCACGATGGCAATCTTTAAAGATGTGACTAGTACAGTTTTAACAGTATTTGAAGTTATAAAAATAAGTCTGGAATGAAGTTCATTCTATGATGGTATAATCTGTTCCAGTCTTAGTTTTAACTGAATACTGATTTTTAACAGCCCTCCTTTTGGAATTCAGCCAAACTATGAAGTTGGTGTTGAAACATACATAAAATCATGTGTATTTTTAAAATGTACATGAGTGAGACCAAAGTATTCATGCTATATTTATTTTTTAATGAGTCATATACCTTGGATATCCTTCTGTATCAGGATATACCACCCCGAGGTACTTATCCAAGAGAAATAAATCCTGTGTCCACACCAGACTTGTAAACTGACATTCACAGCACCATTTGTAACAGCTCCAAACGCCACCCAGTGACTAGCAACAGGTGAATGGCTAAACAATGTGTATAGTATGTGTACAGTAGAACACAAATCAACAGTAAAAAAAAGAATGAACTATTGATACAAATAACAACATAGATGCATCTCAAAATATTTATGCAGAGTTAAAGAAGCCAGACAACAAAGTGTATCTACTGTTTAATTCAATTTATATAAAACTATAAAAATGCAAACTAATCTATAGGAAGAAAAAGCAAATCGCTGGCTGCCTGGGGACTGGGAATGGGGAGGAAGAATAAGGGAGGGAGAAGTTACAGAGACACAAGAAACTCTGGAGGTGACAGGTATCTTCACTATTTTCATGTGGTCACCGTTTCATGAGTTTAGACTGTGTCAAAACTGATCCGGCTACAAATGAACTTAACTACAAAACAGAAATGGAGTTACAGATGTAAAGAATAAATTCATAGTTACTGGGGAGTAAGCAGGGGAGGGATAAATGGGAAGATTGCGATTAACACATACACAGCACTATATATAAAATGGATAACTAATGTGGACCTACTGTGTAGCACAGGGAACTCTACTCAATACTCCGTAATGGCCTATATGGGAAAAGAATCTAAAAAAGAGTGGATATATGTGTATGTATAACTGATTCACTTTGCTGTACACCTGAAACTAATACAACGTTGTAAATTATACCCCAATAAAAAATTTTTTAAAAACTGATCAAATTGTTTACATATATGCAGTTTATTATATGTCAACTCTATATCCATAAAGCAAAACAAAACAAAACCAAACAGAAAACGTTTTTAGGAGTTGGTAGTGTGGTCACTCACACGTTCCACAAACCGACATTTGTCAAGCTTTTATAATGATTTTTATATCTGTTGATGACATTAGCCATTTTCAGTAACGTGTGTGGCAAATATTTCCTTAATGTTGTTCCTTTTTTAAGAAAAAACTGTATGTGGTTTTTAGCCAGATAGAAACCTTACATTTTTATCAAATTAAATGCATGTCTTCTATGTTTTTGGCCTGTGCTGCTGTGCTCTGCTCAGAAAGAATCCCTACTCCAAAATTATATATTTACAATTTTCACACACGTTTTTTTTGTCTTTTTGGGTTTTTCTGCGGTACGCGGGCCTCTCACTGCTGTGGCATCTCCCGCCGCGGAGCACAGGCTCCGGACGTGCAGGCTCAGCGGCCATGGCTCACGGGCCCAGCCGCTCCGTGGCACGTGGGATCCTCCCGGACCGGGGCACGAACCCACGTCCCCTGCATCGGCAGGCGGACTCTCAACCACTGCACCACCAGGGAAGCTCTCACACACGTTTTATTCTAGCATTTTTATTGCTTTATATTCTACATAAAATCCTGCCTTGAATTTAGTTTGGAATAAGGCAGAAATTGAAATTTATTTTTTTCCCCTAATTACTTAGCTGGTTGAATTAACATCATTTATTGAATAATCACTCTTGTCCCACTCTTGAGATTTTTATCATCTCAAAGTATTTAATATTGCGGGGGAGGCAGTGGTGGGAGAAGCGGAGGAGCTTCACCTGGGGCCTCAGGCTCTCATGCTGGTGGCCCTGGTGGTGGCTCTTTTTGCTGTCCTTGGGTTAAAACTCCTGCACCAAAATTCATTACACTTTACTGGCAGTAAATACTCTTGGATTCTAGCCGCTCTCCAGTTCAGAGTAGATCCATGAAGCTTTTGCTTCTGACCCAGAAAAAATGTAGACATTTATTTCCCCCTCTTCATCTCTGCCCCATCTGCTGATAGCCTCTCCCTGGCACCCATTCCTCACCCCTACCGATGGAGGAACAAAAAGATAAGTGAAACACGTGGGTTAGGAAAACCTGCAGTAGGGAAGGAGGGGCTTCAAATACAGCTTTCTGTGTCTTTCTTCTCTTTGTTTACTTCATTTAATTTGCGGGGAGATTCTGGGACCTATCTTCACAAGTTTTTCATCTTATTCTAAAGTCTCCTTCAAATATCCCTAGATAGAGACAAAATATGTCATTGCAAATTGTTTGGATAAATTTATCAGAATAAGAAAAAACCATCTCTTTATGGCCCCCATGTCCCCCTCCTGGAAGCTCTGGTCATCCGGGCTGACATCTCATGACTCTTACTTGTCTGAAGATACACAATTAAATTTTTCTTAGGAAACTAATTACCGGATCATTTATAAAATTAAAGTTTTACCAAATGTAATAACATCCTCTTCTCTTGTGCTGTCGGCTGTTTCTCAGCTCCTAGCTCTGTCAGTTATGGTGATCCATAAGTATTTTTACTCAATAAATAAAGACATTTATGACACTTTAAAATAGACCTTCAGGGACGCTTCAGAAACTATTTTTCTGATGGATTTTATCGCATTATACTCATCTTTTGTATTTTCCTCCTTAGACAGCCATCTCCTAAAAAAAAAATCAGACTGGCCTGTAATGATAATCTGGCTCATTTCAAAGGCTGGATTAGAGTACTAATACTAGTAAATATAATAATTACAACTAACATTTATTGAGCCCTAACTAATAATAACCCTTGCTTAAACACAGGTAAGCACTACATAGAGATATTTATTTCAAAATTAGACTCCACTTTGGCATGAAAATGTCCTTCCTTTGCTCCCCCGCCCACCCCTGCTTTTTTTTTGTCCGCTCCCGGCTGAATGTGGGATCTTAGTTCCCTGACTAGGGATAGAATCTGCGCCCCGTGCACTGGAAGCACAGGGTCTTAACCACTGGACTGCCAGGGAAGCCCTGCCCTCCTCTTTTTAATGGGACACACATTCTGCCCCCCAAATTATAATACTGGCCTCAGCACCCACACAGGGGTCAAATATTGCTTACTCACTTTCTTGCCCACAATCCTGAAGAGATGCACAAAATTGCACCTTCCTGTTGTGTCTCTCTGCTTCTCTTACCTCTACTACGCTTTGGGTTGGTCACACAGATGTACCAAAACGTGGTTGGTGACCACAGCAATTTGATTTTTCACTAACATTGTTCAGTAGCTTTGCTTTTTTTTGGGTGGTTGGGTAGGGCTGTCACTTTATATCCATATTTTGGATGTGTAGAGGTAGGCAGAGCTTTTTCTTTTCTTTTTTCACCCTTTATCCAGAAAATGTAAATTCTCAGGGAATGTATTGGTCATCCTGGTTTTCATTTGAATGCCCACCCTGGTCATGAGAGAGGAGTTGAAGTCTTTGTTTTGTCTCAAACTCAGAAATCTCAATTTACAGGAAATTGAATAGCAAGCAGAGTTGTGATTAGTTCGAGCCTTGCAATGGTCAACCTTGATCTGGGGAGACTTCGTACCTCTGTGAGAACAGAAGCAGGAGGGCAACTCTGCTCCCTGCTGCAAGCCATCTCCTGCACCTTGCGGGCTCACTATGAAAAGACGTGGCCTTTGGGATTGACATATATACACTAATATGTACAAAATGGATAACTAATAAGAACCTGCTGTATAAAAAATTTTTAAAAAAAGACGTGGCTTTTCAGCATTTGCCTATCACTCCTAATTCTCATTTCTAGAGCAAAACATCATTTTGTGTCAACCTGAGGTTTCATCTCTAATGGTGAGCATTCTGATTTTCTTTGACCACTCTGGAATGTTTGTATGTGTTTTTAAGCAGTGTCAAAAAATATTTGTAAAGAGTAGTTTAAAGGGTGTAGTGCAGTGGGGAAATTATAGATTTTAAATAAATATCAATTGTCATTTTTGCTTCAACCATTTGGTCTTTTGATGTTATAGTTTTACACCAGATCAATGGTGAATTTGATCTTTACCATTCACTACAACACTGCAGGAAGTTTGTATCCAAGTTCTTCTTAAGCTTGTTTATTCAAGTCCCAGCTCTCTGACCCTAAGCGGCTGGGGATAGGGTCACTGTCTGCAAGAGGTACAGCTGTCTCCACTGCCATCTCCAGCCCCCTTAGCTTCCTTTAGCAAGTTGGAATTTTCTCCATGCTCACATCCCCACACAGCGAGAAGAGATCTGCTCTAGGTAGGTGGAATCACACGAGGTCAGCCAATGGCTGGCTGGAAACAACATCAGAATTCTGGGCCGGGCTGTACCCGATTTGGAACTCCCCTACCCCCAATCCACTAGCACCCCATACCAGGCACTCCCTTTGGAAGATGGTTCATTTTCAACATCCTTTAAGTTGGTGCTTTGGGACTCCACAGTAATTGCCCCCAAACTTTAAAAAAAATCCATTTCAAGGTCTGCTTTTCTCCCTAAAGTCTTTATACTCAACTCTGCAATCTTACTGCATTTATTCTTTAGTGTTAAATAAGAAAAATAATGTTTCAATATGTGTATTCTTAGATGTTATAGGCTATACACCCATTTTGGTGACTACGTAAAGGTAGGCATTGATTCCAAGTAAAAGCAGTGAGAAATACAGCAGGTAGGGAACATAGACCTTAAGACTTAAAAGAAAAAAAAAAACAATGGCCCTCTGTAATGCTTTTCCTCCTTCCGTGTAGTTTCCTCTGATCTCTAGAGCATGCCAAAAGTTCAAGCACTAATAAACCGTAAAAAGAGAAGCTGAGAAAAATTCCCCGTTTAGAAGAGAGGTATTAAATGAAAGCCCTTTCACACAATAATTTTTAAGAAAACACAGTGAGGAAGGAAGATAATAAGAGGATTTTTTTTTTTTTTTTTTGCGGTACGTGGACCTCTCAGTGTTCTGGCCTCTCCCATTGCAGAGCACAGGCTCCGGACGTGCAGGCTCAGCGGCCATGGCTCACGGGGCCCAGCAGCTCCGCGGCATGCGGGATCCTCCCGGACCGGGGCACGAACCCGCGTCCCCTTCATCGGCAGGCGGACTCTCAACCACTGCGCCACCAGGGAAGCCCAGTAAAAACTTTTAATAGCTATGAGGCCGTTATTCAACATATGTGAAGTATGATGTTTTTCAGGAAGTGGTTACTTAACAGAGACCTAAATTGATTGAATTTTCAGGTGCTTTCGGAGCAATTCCCCAGAGACAACATCAAAGTAGCAAAGTGCAATGGTCAGTCACTTGACCCGGGGCCAGGGAACTAGACTTCTCCTGGCCCGGTCACCGGCTTGCTCAGTCACTTTGCCTAAGTCGCCTGGACTCTCGATTTCTGGCCCTCCATTTTCTTACTTACGAAAAGGGGTCACAACTCTAAAATTATGAGACTATACAATTTTGAATTTTATAAACACTCTGATTTGCTGTATTGGACAGTTAACTAAGGGAAAGGTGATTAAAAAAATATAAAGATGTACATGGTAAAAAAACAAAAACTTCAAACAGCACAGAAAGATATAAAATGTAATCTCCCTCTCCACCAACTTCTAGTCCCCTAACCTATATTGACCAAATATCCTTAGTATAATTACCTATCCTCCAAGAAATTTTTATGCAAGGATCAATGTATATGTATATAGACTTTAAAATGTTTACACAAATGGCATACTGACTACTGTTTATATTTTGCCCTTCTTTTCCGCTTAATAACATATCTTGGAGATCTTGCACATGAAACATACAAACTTACCTCATTCTTCTTAACAGCTGCACGTTATTTCATTGTTCATCATAATTTATTTAATCAGTTTCCTACTAATAGGTTTCTGGGTTATTGCCAGAATATGTCATTGCAATTAATGCTGTAATGAACATCTCTCTATGCATATAAAGAAGCAGACTTTTGCAAATATAATATATACCATAGGTAAATTTCCAGTAGTAGAATTACCAGATCAAATGATAAGTGCATTTTAAATTTTGGTAGACTCTGAAATTATTCTTCCTAAATGTTTACCAATTTATCTTTCAACCAAGGCTGTGTTCAAGTGCCTATTTCTTCCTACCGTTACCAACACTGGGCATTACCAATCTTTTACATTTTTTGTCAGTTGTACATAAAAATATGGTGAGAGGTAGATTTGAAGGTCAGAATTAAATGATGTAAGATTATCGATCTTTATGTATTTCCTTGTATTTAGCTCAACAGAGAGGTTCCTTTCATCTTTGTTTGATGTTTTGCATTTATCAGCCTGTTGATTTAATTCTATGATAACTTTGGAAGTTTAACAATTAACCAGATTTACTTATGCTGCTAAGGACCATCAAGACCCACCTTCCATTTGCATTGGGTTTCAGGCCCTCATTTAATTTCAGAAAATTTGCCCTAATGCAGCCATCTTCTGCCATTTAACTGATACAGTTGAAGACACAATGGATACTTCACTCGCTACATTGTGTCCTGAGAGTTGAACAGTGAGTTACAGGGCAGCTCTCAGAAAACCCAGGTTAAAAGGAAAAACAGATCATGCACTGATCTGTTTAACAGATTTCTCAGGTTCAAATCTCATTGTAGATTTTCTCTCTGATCTAGTAGAGTTCATCCTAACGGCTACTTGCTACTCCTTCAAAAAGGGCAGAGTGCCATACTTTATCTTCAGGCAAAAATATGTGTTGACTATCACCTATGTTATTTTGCATCTAGCTTCCCAGACTTTCGTGAACACAGTTGGTAGGAATATGTCTGTTTACAGAAAGGAAAAATGACACTCAGCCACAATCAGGTATGAATTCAAAGGCATTACATTGGGGTACAACTGAAATACAGTTTCAGACTTGACAACCTTCAGTGCTTTGAAAGTTATCACACACAACTAACTTGCACTACCCCCGTAAGAAAATTCTAATAATCTCTAGAAGTTTTTACAACTTTCCTTTGAGCTACAAAAATAAGCATCTATCTGCCATGAACAAATCTCCAGGGTTCACCGAAAAATGCTGTGTGTCGTTTAAGCCCTCTAAAAAGTATCTGAGAGTATATATGCCACAGGCATGGTTTCTAAAACAACCACAGTGAAACCTGGGAAAGAAGAGATAAAGGAAAAGAGAAGAGACAGAGAAGGAAGGAAGGAAAGGGAAATGGTGAGGGTGCAACAGAAGAGTGCAAGGTCAGCCAGGGGTCAAGGGTGAGAGGGTAGAATTATTTTCAAATTTGTGTTGGTCCAGCCTAACTTTTTTCTCCAGTTATACAAGGTCACAAGTGTCGATTTAGAAGGTTCTCTTAGGACATGATGGAAGAAATTTTCACATATTGAGGTATGGGGAAGTCATTCTGGCTTATACCAGACTTGGCTTGAACTTTCTGTTCTCTAGAACAGCCCGTGTTATGGCCTGTCAAGCACACATTGTACATCTGCTTTAACCATTAAAGAAAAGAATGCTTTTAAAAATCAAAATGGAGGAACTATGGCTCAGGCATCCAAAATGGAGCTAAGTAGCCATCGTGGGTGTAGTTTCAGACACATTCCTGCATCACTGGGAACTTGAATTTTCTGAACTGTATCAGACTCAAGGACACCAGCAGCCGTTTTCAGAACAATATCTGCTAGCAGCTGCAAACTTATGGTCTCAAGGTCTCCCCTTGTGACTACGCAACCATTTTGGATCCCAACTAATCCTTGCTTAATGAGTGCCCTTAACTTCTTGCCAGCTCCAATCCTAATGCTTGACAAACAGCTTATGTAACTTTGTGGGTTTTGCCTACATATCCTCTCTCATTTTGCGGTCTGGAGGAACACGATTCAAGTGCTTCTTAGTCTGTGTTTCCCACACTAGAGTCCTCAGTCTGGCTCGAATAAAGCTCTTTTCTATTCCTATTGTTTACTGATTATTTGCATCAACAGACACCTACCAGTATTATTAGATCTGTAAAATGGAATTCATGTTACTATCAATATATTTAGAGAACACTTGGAATACATGCTAACATATGGGAGAGAAATAATCACTTTGGGGAATATGGAGCAGAGGTACTTTTACCTATTCTCTCAATAAGTAGAATCCAAAACCCTGGACATTGTATATAAAACATATAAGAAAATTCAGAAGTGGAGAGGAGAAGGTGGACCACTTAGGGACCTCGAGACACAAGGAACAACAGGTGGTGAGTTCCCTGGTTTGCTTTTTCCGTCACATAGCCAAGACTTGGAGCTGAAGAAGCTACCAAGGCAGAAGTACCAACAGACACAGACAAAAACAGCAACAACAACAAAAGCCTGTTCTTTCCAGTCAAAGGACCAGGTAAGGAGTCGCCTCAGAAGACAGAACACTTTTAGAAAACAACCATTCTGGTTCAGTCAAACACTCTAGAACACATACTGTGTTCATGGATTGGAACACTCGCCATAGTACAAGCCTTAGTTCTTCTTGAGTTGATATACAGGTGTAACACAATTCTTATCAAAATCTCAGTATGATTTTTGTACATATAGACAAGATTGGTCTAAAATCTATATGGAAAGGCAAAGGAACTAGAATTGCTGAAACGATTTTGAAAAATAAGAATAAAGCAGAGGACTCAGGTTACCCAATTTCTATCAACAGTTGAGTTGTTAAAGAAATAAAATGTGGCATATTCATACCATGGAATACTATACAGCAATGAATGAATAACTACAGATATAGGCATGAGATGAATGAATCTATTAGAATTATCTAATTTAGGGTGAACAAGCCAGACACAAAAGACTATACATGGTGTGATTCCATATATATAAAATTTTAAAGCAGGCAAATGTAAACTATATTATTTAGGGATAAATACTTAGGTGGTATTTATCCCTAATAATATAGTATAATAATGTATAATAGAGTATAAAACAAAGCAAGGAAATGGTTTCCATAAAAGTCAAGAAAGTAGTTACTTCTGGTGGGAGGACAAGAGATATGAGGGGGTTTCTGGGGGTGTTTGCAGTATTTTATGTATTTTATTTCTTGTAATTATAGAAAGTGTGCTTTATACTAATGTCTTAAGCTGTACATTTATATTTTATGCACTTTTCTATATACATATTGCACTTTTTCAGTGTAAAGTTGCTTTGTTTTTTTTAAAATTTATTTATTTTGGGCCGCGTTAGATCCTCGCTGCTGCGCGCGGGCTTTCTCTAGTTGCCGTGAGTGGAGGCTACTCTTTGTTGTGGTGCGCGGGCTTCTCATTGAGGCGGCTTCTCTTTGTTGCGGAGCATGGGCTCTAGGTGCACAGGCTTCGGTAGTTGTGGCACGTGGGCTCAGTAGTTGTGGCTCGCAGGCTCTAGAGCGCAGGCTCAGTAGTTGTGGCGCACGGGCTTAGTTGCTCCACGGCATGTGGGGTCTTCCTGGACCAGGGATCAAACCCGTATCCCCTGCATTGGCAGATGGATTCTTAACCACTGTGCCACCAGGGAAGTCCAATGTAAAGTTTCTTTTTAAAAAAGATTGCTCGTAGGCTTCCCTGGTGGCGCAGTGGTTGGGAGTTTGCCTGCCGATGCAGGGGACACAGGTTCGTGCCCCGGTCCGGGAAGATCCCACATGCCGCGGAGCGGCTGGGCCTGTGAGCCATGGCCGCTGAGCCTGCGCGTCCGGAGCCTGTGCTCCGCAACGGGAGAGGCCACAACAGTGAGAGGCCCGCGTACCGCAAAAAAAAAAAAAAAAAAAAAAAAAGAAGAAGAAGCAGGACTAGGACATTAATAATTGGGATGGAGAACAGCAATTAGAGAAGACTGAAAGTAAATGGAGGCGGAGGAAAAGTCAAGATGTGGTAACCAGTCTCTAAAGACGGCGCCTAATGAATCACACCCCCGGTAGTGTAGTCCCACATGAATTCTGGGATGGTCCATTAAAACTGATGGAATGAGATAGAAATGACACTACCTGACTTCCACGGCTAGGTCAGAGGAAGGTTTGCCTGGGTCTCTTGGAATGAGAACCCAGCTCTCATACTGGAGAAGTCCAAGCCACCCAGCTGTGCTCACGGCTAATAGCCACACCACCTGCAGCCACACGCAGGAGGTATCTTGGGTGTCTAGTCCAACAGAGCCACCAGATGACTGCAGTCCCAGTCAATATCTAACTTCACCTAACACAACCCACAAGTAGTACCCGCCTGAGCCCAGTTAACCCACAGAACTGAGGAAGATAGTAACAAATTGTTATGCCACTAAGTTTTGGGGAGGTTTGTTACACAGCAATAGATAACCAGAACACAAAGATAACCCAACAGTTTGGAGCTTGGGGGACTGGATGAATAATGATATCCTGACTGAGACAGACAGTGTGGAGAAAAAGTAAGTTTGTGTCGGAGAAATAAATTTAGTTCTGGACTTTGAGATGCCTGTGGAACATCTAGATGTAGGCATCCAGTAGGCATTTATTTATAGTGACAAGCCTGAAGCCCAGGGAAGAGATCCGGTCTGAGGATAGAGATTTGGAAGACATTTCAGCATATCGCCGTAAGAGTATAGGACCTGCCCAAGAAGTAGGACCTACTCCCTCAAAGACTAGTCCTAATATCATCTCCTATAGAAGAACCCAGGGACGCTGGTTTTTTTTTTTTTTTTTTTTAACATCTTTATTGGGGTATAATTGCTTTACAATGGTGTGTTAGTTTCTGATTTAGGGACACTGGTTTTTAAACCCCAACTCTTTCCCAGTAATTTAGTAGTTCTTTGAACATATCTTTTCTACAGTCCTTACCATACTTCCCTATCATTATTTATTTACATGTCTGTCTTCCCTGATAAATTGTGATGTGATCCAAGACAGGAATATAACTTGATCATCTGTCTCATAGTCCTGGAAAGCAAGAAAACCTTCAATGGATAAATGGAAGAATACATAAATGAACAAAAGAATAAATGAAAGACCACCCTCATCTTATACAGATAAAAGTCAAATAAACACATTAAAGGGACTTCCCTGGTGGTCCAGTGGTTAAGACTCTGCACTTCAACTGCAGGGGACACAGGTTCAATCCCTGGTTAGGGAACTAAGATCCTGCATGCCATGCAGTGTGGCCAAAAAAACAAAACAAAACAAAAAAAACTAGGAAACATAAACATAAAAATGAGTAGGTATTCAAATGTAAAATAGATAGCTAGTGGGAAGCAGCCGCATAGCACAGGGAGATCAGCTCGGTGCTTTGTGACCACCTAGAGGGGTGGGATAGGGAGGATGGGAGAGAGACGCAAGATGGAGGAGATACGGGGATATATGTATATGTATAGCTGATTCACTTTATCATACAGCAGAAGCTAACACACCATTGTAAAGCAATTATACTCCAATAAAGATGTTTTAAAAAAATATTAAGACTCTGCACTTCAACTGCAGGGGACACAGGTTCAATCCCTGGTTAGGGAACTAAGATCCTGTATGCCATGCAGTGTGGCCAAAAAAACAAAACAAAACAAAACAAACTAGGAAACATAAACATAAAAATGAGTAGGTATTCAAATGTAAAATAGATAGCTAGTGGGAAGCAGCCGCATAGCACAGGGAGATCAGCTCGGTGCTTTGTGACCACCTAGAGGGGTGGGATAGGGAGGATGGGAGAGAGACGCAAGATGGAGGAGATACGGGGATATATGTATATGTATAGCTGATTCACTTTATCATACAGCAGAAGCTAACACACCATTGTAAAGCAATTATACTCCAATAAAGATGTTTTAAAAAAATAAATAGGTATTAGTTGCTAATATCTTACTGAATAAGCTGATTTCCTACTAAGCCGAAATTAGAAAATAGTGCAGTATATGAAGTCAGAACTGAAAAGAACGTGTGTTTAGTATACATTTCACTCCTCTTTTGGACTTACTGCTTCCAGGGACTATTTCTAATTACTGTGCATACATTTATCTATCTGCTACTTAATCAGGAGAGATTTTCCCACTAGGTTTACAGATTAAATTTTGAAGATACTCTTCGTTTTGTATGAATTGAGTAGTAGTAAATACAAAACAAAATAGAGAATGCCTTAAGATTTTGTGAATTACAGAGCTCTGTGGGTTTTTCTCTTTACCCAATAAAAGACTTAAAATAAATAGCTTCGGGCACTTCTTTTATAAAACAATATTGACTATTCCAGGAAGTTATTAGGACCACCTACTTTAAAACCTTTGATCTTTATACCACAGAGTGTAATGTATTTTATTTAACTCAATAAAGTATAATTGATTTATTTAGATTTTAAGTAGAGTCTGTATAATAATTCAAATCATATGCCCATAGGCTACCCTATAATTTTTGTTTCCTATCCTTCTCATGAGCAAAGAAAACAGCTGTGTTTATCCACTCGTGGCTGACAAAATCCATTTGTTGGTATTGTACTATCAAAGTTACAAACGCAAAGTCTGGCAACATTTTAATTTCGAATTATCACATGTACTTGAATGAATCTTTAGAGAGAGAACTGCCAATTTTGAAGGGCTACTGAAAGTACTAAATTATTAATTAGACAGGAGGTCTGCCAAGCACTTGGAAAGCCCAACTCCTTTCACACATTACACACTAGACCTAGGAGATTTGGGGAATTTTTTTGTTTTTTTGTTTTTCTGTGGCTTTGATCTCGGGTGGCCTCAGCCTGCAGCGACTTGAAGCAGGGTTTTGGTTCCCCGCCAGTGATTGAGGTCGGGTTGCGGCGGTGAGAGCGCTGAATCCTAGCCACTACACCAGTGGTCAGTGACAAGGTCCTGACCCCACGGCTTTGCAGAAAAAAGAATTCCCACGAAGACGGGAAGTCATGAAACAAGTAAAGTGTTTATTAGGAGGAAAAAGAGTACGCGTGGGTAGACACGTGGGCGGACTCAGAGAGAGAGCTGTGCCCCCGTGGTAGTTTAAATCACTTATATGGGGCATTTCTTCCGTGTTTCCTTTGGCCAATCATCATTTTGATTTGCTTGGTTCTGAGTCCGTATTTGGTAGATCTCAAGAACCTCCCATGTGTGCACGCGCATCTCTTAGCCAAGATGGATTCCAGCAAAGAGGCCTATGGGTAGATTGACATCACTCTGCTTTTGGCCTCCAAGGAGCTCTATAGTCGGGAAGGTCTCCTTGACTTCGAGAATGAGAAATATGTGGTGTCTTATCTTTTATCTGAGCAGGGCCGGGTCTCCTCAATTATCCTGCTATTATGGAGTTTCTGTCCACAGGCGACGAACTCCATCTCCTCAACTTGGGGCCCGTCTATCTCCTGCCTCAGCTTAAACGACACGAACTTATTTTCTCACAAGTCTGGAGGCTGGAAGTCCAAAATCAAGGTGCGAGGAGTGCTGATTTCTCCTGAGGAAGATTTGGGGAATGTTAACAATAGGGGAATATTACTTACTCAGAGACCTTTGAAATCTGAACTGCTGAAATCAGGAGTAGCTAGAGCTTCATCCAGGGTTAGGGGTTGTTGAGAAAGTAGAATAAACAAAATTCTGTATACTGTTCAGTGATCACTATCACAGAAAAGCTGGCCAGACTTTTTTTTGCGCTACGCGGGCCTCTCACTGCTGTGGCCTCTCCCGTTGCGGAGCACAGGCTCCGGATGCGCAGGCTCAGCAGTCATGGCTCACGGGCCCAGCTGCTCCGCGGCGTGTGGGATCCTCGCGGACCGGGGCACGAACCCGTGTCCCCTGCATCGGCAGGCAGACTCCCAACAACTGCGCCACCAGGGAAGCCCGTGGCCAGACTTTTGATTGGGAATTTGGAAGAATGGAAAAACTACTAAAGATTCTAAAGAGAGCCCTAAAAGTAATCTAATTTATAAAGACTCGGCTTCCGGATTATTTACTCCTTCGATAAATGAAGTGTCTCCTGGAGTTGCTGACCTTCCCATCTCCAGGAAAGCAGCGTCCTCTTGACCAGTGGTGCTTCCTTTTTTTAAATCAGGAAGAAAGCTCCCTGCACATGCTTTACCATTGTCCGTGATGGGACTTCTGCCAGTCTTACCACCCCAAACCTGTCTCCCCTTAAATCCTCCCCAGCCTCACATCATGCCCACTCCTATTTAAAATCCTGGCTTAGACCGTTGTTTCTTAAGCCTGGCTACAAGTGAGAATCACGTGAAAAAACAAAGTAAACCTAATGACTGGGTCCACCCTCATGGAGTCTATTTTAACTCCAAGGACCGGCTAGTGTTAGCACTTCCCCAGGTGACTCTCATGTGCAGCCAGCGTTGAAAGACTTCAATCCCGCCTCCTCTGCCCCAACCCCGCCTCCTCTGCCCCAACCCGTCCGCTGCCACTCCCCGACTTCACATCCACCTCTCAAGCTCCTGCACCACATTCCACAGCGGTCCCGGCATCACCTCACCTCTGAGTCACTTCCCGACTTCCCCAGGAAGAAAACCCTCCGTCCTCGGTGCCCCGTTATGCACTCAGCCGAATTCCATCAATGCACCTGGAGTTAGTTAACGAACTTTTCCCTGGACGCGTCTCTGCTTCTGCTGGACGGTGAGTTTGTAAATGTAGGGTTGTCAATAAGCGTTCCCAGGAGTAATGAAGGACAAATACAAACTACTTCGAGAACTCCATCTTCTCTCGTTTAAACCTGCAGAATCCCTTGGGGGAATAGTTCCAAGATTGCTGGTATTCCAAAGACCCATATATTCTCCACATTCCCCACAGCAGATCTGTCCGTGGAGATAAGTGAGAGGGAGTGGGGGAGAGAATGGCCAAGGCTTTAAAAAGGCACCTTTAGGCACAACTGCTGGAACATACCGTCTTAGGGTCTTTGCAGTCCATTTTGGTATTCTGGAAATAACAATAATAGAATGGCTATGTACCAGCCACTGTTCTAAGATCTTGTTTTTTCCCCAGCTTTACTGAGGTATAATTGACAGATAAAAATTGTATGTATTTACAGTGTACAATGTGATGCTCTGATATATGTATACATGGTGAAACGATCCAGCTAATACATCATCTCCTGTAGTTACCTTGTGTGTGTGTGTGTGTGTGATGAGATCTATTCTGTTAGTAAATGTCAAGTATTCAATACAGTATTATTAACTGTGGTCATTATGCTGTATGTTAGATCTCCAGAATGTGTTTATACTGCTTGACTGAAACTTTGTACCCTTTGACCAACATCTCCCCATTTCGCCCTCTCCCCAGTCCCTGGCAACCATCATTCTACTCTCTGCTTCTATGAGCTTTATTTTTTAAGATTCTGCATATGAGTGAGATCATGCAGTATTTGTCTTTCTGTGTCTGATTTATTTCGCTTAGCATAATGGCCCCCAGGTTTATCCATGTTGTCTCAAATGACAGGATTTTTTTCTTTTTTTTTTTTTAAGACTGAATAATGTTCCATTGTGTATATAAACCACATCTTCTTTATCCATTCATCTGTTGATGGACACTTAGGTTTTTTCCACATCTTAGCTATTGTGATTAGTGCTGCAATGAACATGGGAATGCTAATTCTGACTTTGGCTTTTTTTGGATATATACCAGGAAGTGGAATTGCTGGATCATATAGTAGTCCTGGTTTGTATTTTTCTGAGGAACTTTCATACTGTTTTCCACAGCTTTTGGACCATTTGTAGTCTCACCACCTGTGTGCAAGGGTTCCAATTTCTCCATATCCTCGTCAACACTGTCTGTTGTTTTTCTTTTTGATAAATAGCCACTCTAACAGGTGTGAGGTGATAGGGCACTGTGGTTCTGATTTGCATTTCCCTGATGATTAGCTAGATACTAATAATATCCTCATCTTATAGTTAAAGAAATCGACAATAAAATCTAACCTGTTTTACTTCCCATTTGCAACAACCCTGTAGAAGAGTGAAGCTCAGGGGTCAAGCAACCCAAGGTCCCAAGGCTAGTAAGTGGAATCCAATCAGCTCTGTTACTTACTTGTTGAAATGTTGGAAGCACTGCCTTACAGATTTTAATAACCTCTTATGTCCATGAGTTGCTTTGGGCTGCAAATAATAGAAAACTACCATCCAGATCCATTTAAACAATGAAGAAATGTGTTATTTTTCATAAAAAGAAATCTGCGATAGGTTTGCACTGGGCCTGATCTGCAGCTGGTGCTTCTGCTTCCTTCTCTTTCTCTGCTCTTCCCTCCGCACTGGGTGGGCTTAATCCGGGGGTTGGGTCCTCTCACCAGATGGCCACAGAAATCCCCAGCATCACATGTAGTGATGACAACAGGCTTTTTGCTCATTGATCATTTGCAAGGGGGTGGCATAGCCATGGTCAAATGGAGGAATAGAATGGGTGTTGGAGAGCCAGCTGCTGTCTCCATCACTCTTTTTGTTTGCAGTGCATGTTTGAATTTTCAGAATTCTTTCATGGTGGTTATTGCTTTTGATTTTCACAACAACCTATGTGAAATGTGAGTTTTGGGTTGTCCTCAGTGGTAGTTTTGTATACAGGAAAAGATTAAATTTTAATATTAATATTCAGTATCTTAAAGTACACTTTAATGGTTCCTTATGCTTTTAAGTTTAGCTTACACATTATATTCTTATAAATCTAACAAATTTGGCAATTATTTTAAAGAGATCATTAATTTAAATGGTCCTATTTATAAGGATAATCAAATATTTTAGGACTTTTTATACTGCACCTATAAATTTAATATATATCTGATTTCATTAAATAATTGTCTGACTTAAAAAATAAAACCTTTCTTACCTGCGGGGGGAGGGATAGTTAGGAAGTTTGGGATTGACATATACACATTGCTATATTTAAAATAAATAAACAACAAGGACCTACTGTTTAAAAAAAAAATGGAGAGGGAACAAGAGAATGACAGATGAGATGAGACTGGCCATGTGTTGATAATTCTTGAAGCTAACTGATGGACTCATGGGGATTAATTACACTACTCCTTCCACTTTTGTGTATGTTTGAAATTTTCCATAATAAAAAAGCTGAAAAAAAATAGATAAAACCTTATTGAACACTATATAATTCTCTTTTTAAATTAATTTATTTATTTTATTTACTTTTTAATTCTTGGCTGCATTGGGTCTTCATTGCTGCGTGTGGGCTTTCTCTAGTTGCAGCGAGCAGGGGCTACTCTTAGTCACGGTGTGTGGGCTTATCATTGCGGTGGCTTCTCTTGTGGAGCATGGGCACTAGGCACGTGGGCTTCAGTACTTGCAACTCTCAGGCTCAATAGTTGTGGCTCGCAGGCTCTAGAGTGCAGGCTCAGTAGCTGTGGCGCATGGGCTCAGTGGCTCTGCGGCATGTGGGATCTTCCTGGACCAGGGATCAAGCCCATGTCCCCTGCATTGGCAGGCAGATTCTTAACCACTAAGCCATCAGGGAAGTCCCACTATATAATTTTTTTTAATTTAATTTTATTTATTTTTTTATACAGCATGTTCTTATTAGTCATCAATTTTATACACATCAGTGTATACATGTCAATCCCAATCGCCCAATTCATCACACAGGCTCCAGACGCGCAGGCTCAGTAGTTGTGGCTCACGGGCCTAGTTGCTCCGCAGCATGTGAGATCTTCCCAGACCAGGGCTCGAACCCTTGTCCCCTGCATTGGCAGGCAGATACTCAACCAGTGCACCACCAGGGAAGCCCACATGTGTCTTTTTGAATTGTGGTTTTCTCTGGGTATATGCCCAGTAGTGGGATTGCTGAATCATATGGTAATTCTCTTTTTAGTTTTTTAAGGAACCTCCATACTGTTCTCCATAGTTGCTGTATCAGTTTACATTCTCACCAACAGTGCAAGAGAGTTCCTTTTACTCCACACCCTCTCCAGCATTTGTTGTTTGTAGATTTTCTGATGAAGCCCATTCTAACTGGTGTGAGGTGATATCTCTTTGTAGTTTTGATTTGCATTTCTCTAATAATTAGTGATGTTGAGCAGCTTTTCATGTGCTTCTTGGCCATCTGTATGTCTTCCTTGGAGAAATGTCTATTTAGATCTTCTGCCCATTTTTGGATTGGGTTGTTTGTTTTTTTAATATTGAGCTGCATGAGCTATTTATATATTTTGGAGATTAATCCTTTGTCAAAACATCCTTGTCTTGTTCCTGATCTTAGAGGAAATGCTTTCAATTTTTCACCATTGAGAATGATGTTGGCTGTGGGTTTGTCACATATGGCCTTTGCTATGTTGAGGTAGGTTCCCTCTATGCCCACTTTCTGGAGAGTTTTTATCATAAATTGGTGTTGAATTTTGTCAAAAGCTTTTTCTGCATCTATTGAGATGATCACATGGTTTTTATTCTTCAATTTGTTAATATGGTGTATCACATTGATTGATTTGCGTATGTTGAAGAATCTTTGCATCCCTGGGATGAATCCCACTTGATCATAGTGTATGATCTTTTTAATGTGTTGTTGGATTCTGTTAGTATTTTGTTGAGGATTTTTGCATCTATATTCATCAGTGATATTGGTCTGCAATTTTCTTTTTTTGTAGTGTCTTTGTCTGGTTTTGGTATCAGGGTGATGGTGGCCTCATAGAATGAGTTTGGGAGTGTTCCTTCCTCTGCAATTTTTTGGAAGAGTTTGAGAAGGATGGGTGTTAGCTCTTCTCTAAATGTTGGATAGAATTTACCTGTGAAGCCATCTGATCCTGGACTTTTGTTTGTTGGAAGATTTTTAATCACAGTTTCAATTTCATTACTTGTGATCGGTCTGTTCATATTTTCTATTTCTTCCTGGTTTAGTTTTGGAAGGTTATACCTTTCTAAGAATTTGTCCGTTTCTTCCAGGTTGTCCATTTTATTGGCATAGAGTTGCTGAAAGTAGTCTCTTAGGATGCTTTGTATTTCTGCAGTGCCTGTTGCAACTTCTCCTTTTTCATTTCCAATTTTATTGATTTGAGTCCTCTCCCTCTTTTAATTGATGAGTCTTGCCAATGGTTTATCAATTTTGTTTATCTTCTCAAAGAACCAGCTTTTAGTTTTATTGATCTTTGCTGTTGTTTTCTTTGTTTCTATTTCATTTATTTCTGCTGTGATCTTTATGATTTCTTTCCTTCTGCTAACTTTGGGTTTGTTTGTTCTTTCTCTAGTTCCTTTAGGTATAAGGTTAGATTGTTTATTTGAGATTTTTCTTGTTTCTTGAGGTAGGCTTGTATAGCTATAAACTTCCCTCTTAGAACTGCTTTTGCTGCATCCCATAGGTTTTGGATTGTTGTGTTTTCATTGTCATTTTTCTCTAGGTACTTTTTGATTTCCTCTTCGATTTCTTCAATGATCTCTTGGTTATTTAGTAATGTACTGTTTAGCCTCCATGTGTTTGTGTTTTTTACGTTTTCTCCCCTGTAATTCATTTCTAATCTCATAGCGTTGTGGTCAGAAAAGATGCTTGATATGATTTCAATTTTCTTAAATTTACTGAGGCTTGATTTGTGACCCAAGACGTGATCTATCCTGGAGAATGTTCCGTGCACACTTGAGAAGAAAGTATAATCTGCTGTTTTTGGATGGAATGTCCTATAAATATCAATTAAATCTATCTGGTCTTTTGTGTCACTTAAAGCTTCTGTTTCCTTATTTATTTTCATTTTGGATGATCTGTCCATTGGTGTAAGTGAGATGTTAAAGTCCCCCACTATTATTGTGTTACTGTCGATTTCCTCCTTTATAGCTGTTAGCAGTTGCCTTATGTATTGAGGTGCTCCTATGTTGGGTGCACATATATATTTATAATTGTTATATCTTCTTCTTGGATTGATCCCTTGATCATTATGTAGTGTTCTTCCTTGTCTCTTGTAACATTCTTTATTTATCTTTATTTTAAAGTCTATTTTATCTGATATGAGTATTGCTACTCCAGCTTTCTTTTTTTCTTTTCTTTTTTTTTTTCCGTATGTGGGCCTCTCCCATTGTGGAGCACAGGCTCCGGACGTGCAGGCTCAGCAGCCATGGCTCACGGGCCCAGCGGCTCTGTGGCACGTGGAATCTTCCTGGACCAGGGCACGAACCCGTGTCCCCTGCATCAGCAGGCAGACTCTCAACCACTGCGCCACCAGGGAAGCCCCCAGCTTTCTTTTGATTTCCATTTTCATGGAATATCTTTTTCCATCCCCTCACTTTCAGTCTGTATGTGTCCCTAGGTCTGAAGTGGGTCTCTTGTAGACAGCATATAGATGGGTCTTGTTTTTCTATCCATTCAGCAAGCCTGTGTCTTTTGGTTGGAGCATTTAATCCATTCACGTTTAAGGTAATTATTGATATGTATGTTCCCATGACCATTTTCTTAATTGTTTTGGGTTTGTTTTTGTAGGTCCTTTTCTTCTCTTGTGTTTCCCACTTAGAGAAGTTCCTTTAGCATTTGTTGTAGAGCTGGTTTGGTGGTGCTGAATTCTCTTAGCCTTTGCTTGTCTGTAAAGCTTTTTATTTCTCCATCGAATCTGGATGAGATCCTTGCCGGGTAGAGTAATCTTGGTAGTAGGTTCTTCCCTTTCATCACTTTAAGTATATCATGCCACTCCCTTCTGGCTTGTAGAGTTTCTGCTGAGAAATCATCTGTTAACCTTATGGGAGTTCCCTTGTATGTTATTTGTCATTTTTCCCTTGCTGCTTTCAATAATTTTTCTTTGTCTTTAATTTTTGCCAGTTTGATTACTATGTGTCTCAGTGTGTTTCTCCTTGGGTTTATCCTGTATGGGACTCTCTGCGCTTGCTGGACTTGGGTGGCTATTTCCTTTTCCATGTTAGGGAAGTTTTTGACTATAACCTCTTCAAGTATCTTCTCTGGTCCTTTCTCTGTCTCTTCTCCTTCTGGGACCCCTATAATGCAAATGTTATTGTGTTTAATGTTGTCCCAGAGATCTCTTAGGCTGTCTTCATTTCTTTTCATTCTTTTTTCTTTATTCTGTTCCGCAGCAGTGAATTCCACCATTCTGTCTTCCAGGTCACTTATCCGTTTTTCTGCCTCAGTTATTCTGCTATTGGTTCCTTCTAGTGTAGTTTTCATTTCAGTTATTGTATTGTTCATCTCTGTTTGCTTGTTCTTTAATTCTTCTAGGTGTTTGTTAAACATTTCTTGCATCTTCTTGATCTTTGCCTCCATTCTTTTTCCGAGGTCCTGGATCATCTTCACTATCATTATTCTGAATTCTTTTTCTGGAAGGTTGCCTGTCTCCACTTCATTTCGTTGTTTTTCTGGGGTTTTATCTTGTTCCGTCATCTGGTACATAGCCCTCTGCCTTTTCGTCTTGTCTCTCTTTCTGTGAGTGTGGTTTTTGTTCCACAGGCTGCAGGATTGTAGTTCTTCGTGCTTCTGCTGTTTGCCCTCTGGTAGATGAGGCTATCTTAGAGGCTTGTGCAGGTTTCCTGTTGGGAGGGATTGGTGTTGTGTAGAGCTGACTCTTTCTCTGGTGAGCAGAGCTCAGTAAAACTGCTGATGGGTGGGGCTAGGTTCTCTCCCTGTTGGTTGTTTGGCCTGAGGTAACCCAACACTGGAGTCCACCTGGGCTCTTTGGTGGGGCTAGATTCTGGGAGGGCACACACCAAGGAGTACTTCCCAGAACTTCTGCTGCCAGTGTCCTTGTCCCCACAGTGAGCCACAGCCCCCCCCTGCCTCTGCAGGAGACCCTCCAACACTAACAGGTAGGTCTGGTTCAGTCTTCCTTGGGGTCACTGCTCCTTTCCTTGGGTCCCAATGCACACACTACTTTGTGTGTGCCTTCCAAGAGTGGAGTCTCTGTTTCCCCCAGTCCTGTTGAAGTCCTGCAATCAAATCCCACTAGCTTTCAAAGTCTGATTATCTAGGAATTCCTCCTCCCATTGCCAGACACCCAGGTTGGGAAGCCTGACGTGGGGCTCAGAACCTTCATTCCAGTGCTTGGACTTCTGTGGTATAAGTGTTCTCCAGTCTGTGAGTGACCCACCCAGCAGTTAAGGGATTAGATTTTGCTGTGATTACGCCCCTCCTGCTGTCTCATTGTGGCTTCTGCTTTCTCTTTAGATGTGGGGTATCTTTTTTGGTGAATTCCAGTGTCTTTCTGTCGATGATTGTCCAGCAGCTACTTGTGATTCTGGTGTTCTCACAAGAGGGAGTGAGCCCACTATATAATTCTTATAACTATGATATGTTAAATTAAACTTAAAATTTGTTGAATGTGAAGTTCTCTTAAATCAGTTCTGGATCTAAACTTATGTGTCTGAATCAATTATGTATTTGTACATCTTAAATTGGATTTACAAGGCCGTTACTATAATACTTCAATCATCTTATAACATGACAAGTATATAAAACACCAAACGTACAAATTCCTTAAGGCAAAAATACAAATACCATGTGTTTTGTTTCCTCAAATCTTCTTGGGGTTACAAGGCACTTCCCACTCAAGCTACAATTTTCCCGTGTAGTTATGGCTTGATGTTGTATAATCACCAAATATTTCAACCAAGGTGCTAACTGAACTCTTATTTGTGAGGAACTGAATTCTATTTGCAGTTGCTATGCCAATAACTCCTTAACTGCAAGAAAGCATTAGCCAAATGGGTCAAATAGCCCAAGACCAAGACTCCTCTGATTCTTGCCTTGGAGGAATCTGCCAGTTCCATATCACTTGATTTGATATTGCATTTCTTTGGCTCTTAAATATATATAATAGTATTTTCTTTTTTAAAAAAATAAATTTATTTATTTTTTTGGCTGTGTTGGGTTTTCGTTGCTGTGCGCGGGCTTTCTCTAGTTGCAGCGAGCAGGAGCTACCCTTCGTTACGGTGCACAGGCTTCTTATTGCAGTGGCTTCTCTTGTTGCGGAGCACAGGCTCTGGGCATGCGGGCTTCAGTAGTTGTGGGCACGCACGTTAAGTAGTTCTGGCTGATGGGTTTAGTTGCTCCACAGCATGTGGGATCTTCCCGGACCAGGGATCGAACCTGTGTCCCCTGCATTGGCAGGTGGATTCTTAACCACTGCACCAGTGGGCAAGTCCCTATGATAGTATTTTCACTGACTCTCAAAAGAATTTTGAATTTGCTTTGATTCTTACATTCTTTCTTATTCTTATACTCTCTTAACTCTTGTGGGCTATGAAAGTGATATCCATTTGAATTCTGTGTTTGTGACTATTGATATATAACTTCCAAGGTAATTCAACTGACATGCTTTGTGCTAGTCAAGTTCCCTGGAAATCATGTGGTTGGGCTGTCAACTCCCTGGGGTCCTTTTCTCTCAGAGCAAGTCTTCTACGTCCAATGACTCTTGCTGCTGGCTAGAGAACAGTCCCACCCAACTCACATAGCTTGCCAGTGGAGGGATCAGCACCCTACCAAAGTGATTTGAAAATTGCTTTAAACTTAAAACATCTGAACAATCAGCAACCCCAGAAAAACATTATCTGAACTGAAGCAGAATCTCTTGAAAATACAGCTGCCATTGACCCCTCCCTCTGATGGAATTTCCAGTTTGGGAGAAGACTGATCTTTAGCACCAGGAAGTGCAAATTCACTACATTAGCATCAGAAAGTCCAATAGAACCTTCTGTAATTCCCCATTGAAGCCCAACCGCTCATCTCTTTTTTTGTTAAGTTGGTGTATAAACCTTTACCTCTGGCTATTCACTGAGTTACTCATTATGAATATTCCCGTGTGCACTTGCCATTTCTCTTGTTAATCTGTCTATCATCAATTAATTCTCAGGCCCCATGACCATTTGAACTTAAGTGGTAGAGGAAAATTTTTCCTTCTGAAAGTTTTGGGCATGAGGATGGGATGGTTGGGGCTCCTGCTCTGGAGATGGTAGCTGAGATCCCAGGACCTCTAATCAAGCCAGCAAAGATAAACTCACCACTCAAATTCCTGTATCTCTGTTCAGGGTCCAGTTGAGTGAGGGTGTTAAGAGACTTTCTGTGTCTTTTCTAAAAGGGATTTTCCAAACTTTAGATTTACAGGAGAAAACTCTTTCTTTTGTTTTTTTAAAAAATTGAAGTATAGTTGATTTACAATGCTGTGTTAGTTTCTGCTATACAGCAAAGTGATTCAGTTACATATGTATATGTGTGTGTGTGTGTGTGTGTGTTTATATATATTCTTTTCCAGATTTGTTCCCCTTCTAGCTTATTATAAGATATTGAATATAGTTCCCCATGCTATACAGTAGGACCTTATTGTTTTTCTATTTTATATATAATAGTTTGTATCTGCTAATCCCAAACTCCTAATTTATCCCTCCCTCACTTTCCCCTTTGGTAGCCATAAGTTTATTTTCTATATCTGTGAGTCTGTTTCTGTTTTGTAAATAAGTTCATTTGTATCATTTTTTAAAATTCCACATATAAATGATATTGTATGATATTTGCCTTTCTCTGTTTGACTTACTTCACTTAGTATGGCCTAGGTCCATCCATGTTGCTGCAAATAGCATTAATTTTTTTATGGCTGAGTAATAGACCATTGTGCATATGTACCACATCTTTTTTTTTAACATGGTGACTGACAGCTATTCTTTATTTTATTTTATTTATTTATTTTTTAAACAGCTTTATTGGAGTATAATTGCTTTACGATGGTGTGTTAGTTTCTGCTGTATAACAAAGTGAATCAGCTAT
>NW_020174694.1:1193050-1199621 GCF_003031525.2 Neophocaena asiaeorientalis asiaeorientalis
AAGGTGACCATATGTGCATGGCTTTATCTCTGGGCTTTCTATCCTGTTCCATTGATCTATATTTCTGTGTTTGTGCCAGTGTACCACATCTTTATCCATTCATCTGTAGATGGACATTTAAGTTGCTTCCATATCTTGGCTATTGTAAATAGTGTTGCTGTGAACATTGGGGTGCATGTATCTTTTTGAATTAGAGTTTTCTACAGGAGAAAACTTTTTGATTAGAACTAGATCTTTGGGTATTATGACTTTTGTTAGAAATAGCCATTGTGTCCTGTCTACCTATCTCTGTCTTTTGTGTTTTTGTTTCTCATAAGGAGAAGAATCAGAGGGTGGAACACAAGCATAGGTCCTAGAAGCCTGTTGTTTGAGCTGGCCTCACAGAAAAGTGAATTTATAGTTTTTACCAGACTGGTGTCCACTTAGACAAACTGTGATGTGGATCACCAGTGAACTGGGTGGGGTTCTCCTTCTGACTTAACTTTACATCCTGAGAGCCTGGCTTGGATCCAGAGAGCATCTACCTGCCGCGGGGGAAGGGTGTGTGTGCAGATTGTTGGGTCTGTCCTTAGAGGCAACCAGTCCTCAGTTTAGGGGCTGAGACTTGAGATACACAAGCAACACTCTCTACCAATTGTTGCCTGCTCTCAGGAGGTTTGTCTAAGTCTGAATCCTAAAGGATCATAGCCTGTAAAGACCCTTGTCGTCTCTTTCCCCATTGCCTGGGTAGTGCTAAGATTCCCGTCTTGGTATCACCTGCCCAGTACCATGGATGAGTAGATCTGTGATCAGAGGTGTGTCCCTTTTATAGGAGATTGGAGACATGAATACCTAAAGAGCACTCTTACTGCCTGAAGCAGTGGGAGTCTTTGATTTCTTTCTCCTTGGCTCTCTTTGGATATGAAGGCTGCATCTTCTGCACCCTCTTTGGGGGTGCCTCTTGCACCCACACTTAAGCCATTAAAAAAAGCTTATTGGAATAAGTATACTCTTTGAAGTTGAGTTAGACTCCCAGGCTTATTTGTTTGGAATGTACTTCTTGGACTGGAAGTTCTTCCTAACTTTTTTGGAGACCCTTCTGTTCTCACTACTTGCCTGTCACTGTCACTTCTCAGTCGACTGAAACCCTCACCCCTTCTGCTGACCACATGCTTCACCAGTACGGCCCTAACTTACTGGCTTCTTATTGGTACGATTTTGCAAAGGATAGTTTGGAACTTCGATGGCCCCTTTGGGAAACTTACATCTCCCCAAATTGGCTCCTCTAAGACCTCTCTGTTCCTATTATCTCCGTTCCTCCTCCATCTTTTTACCACTTTCAAGGTTCCCTTCAAGCTCCTTTGCTATGTCCCCCTTCAGACTCCTACCTGCTCCATTCCCCTGCCCATCACTGCCAGACCTTTCCCTCTCCAGCCTCTCATCTCCCGATGGTCACTCGAGCTTTAGGCCCCCTGCCCCCATTAGGGGCTCTTGATGGACTCGGGGATCCCCAGAAGGCACCACCTGAAGGTATAAAGGCTGATTGGAAACAGACTGGAGACTTTATCCAGATAGCTCCTTAGTCCCTTGCCTAAAATAAAACTTAGTCCACAGCCTCCATAAGATTATATGTCAGGGCAAAAGAAAATCTTAAAAGTCTCTCCCATAAGTATTGGTGGGAAGTTTTAACCCTCATATTGAACAGATAACCTCAACTTGGCCCATTTGCCAGAAACACAATTTGGATAAAATATAAAGTGAAGCAAAGATAAGATGTAAACTTTATGTAAAAACAAATGAACTTTCTGTTACTGTGTTTATGCCTGACTCATGGTAAAATTTTAGAATAAAAGACATAAGATCTCTATTTGCATCTGCCTGTATGTTTATGTGTGTATTTATGTATAGGTGATATTTTCCTATCTGTGGATGGCATTGCCAAATTCATTTGTAAAATCCCTTAAAGGAGCTTAATTCTAATTAACTTATAGAGAGGTAATAAGCAGTTATATAAGTTAAAATATTCCTAATGGTCCCAGACGTGTTGGAACTAACCCATATGTTTTTCAAGTTCAAATAATTTGGGTGAATCTTTGGTAAATAAGACCGTTTTGGTATTGTTGGTTTTATAAAAATAGGTATGTCTTCTGAGTTATCAGCATTAAGCGTTCATTTTATTCTACTTGGGTTTTCTTGTCAAGTAAATTTATACTATATCTGCTAGATGTTGAAAATTATAAAAAACATAAATTCAACTTAAAGAATAAAGTACAAGTAAAGGTGCAATAAAAATGAAAAAAAAAGTATTTACATTTTTTGGGTTTTTTGCTTTTGTGATTTTCTTTTTCTTCTGAATACTTGCCTAGCATGCATGTGTAGTAAGATTAGTTAACAGGAAAATAACTTGAGATGATGGCTGACTTTGTTTAAGATCTTACAAAATTTTTGTAAATAATCCAAGCATGACTGTTAAGAACACAGATATTAAATGCATATAATTGGGATAACAGTTTTATAAATGGACTTTTCAGCAATAATTATGTTTTGTAATATGTCTGCCTTAAAATAATTTCCAAAAGCTTTCTGGTGACTTGCAACCTTAGAGTTAGACTAAGTTAAGCAATAGATATTCATTAAAAATCTAGACCGTTTCTATGCAAGAAATTCCTGAAATATTCATTATTAAACGTAAGTTAAAGTTTATATACTTTTGGCTTCTTATTTTTGCAGAGACAAACGGTATTCGGGTCTATTAATAAACATGTTCTTTTTGCCACAGTGAAGAATTGTATTATGAGGAAGCATATAAAAATTGTGAGATGGTATATTCCTAAACTTTGCTATTCTGCTACAGAATGTTGGCTTTCTGAATTAAGTTCAGAATTTTCTGCTTAGTTTTCTGTAAATGTTACTAATGACAAAACTTAATTGTAATCAATATATGTAAACGAAACTACTAGAAATAATACGAGTGAAGGGAAACAATTTCGTATGAAAAGTATGCAAGGAGTACAGGATGTGTTTTTGTTAAGAAAAAAAAAGGAGAGCGATTTTGTCTTAAAATGACTGGCTGTGCCAGACAACGAGTAAGGCAAAACTTGAATAGACAGGAAAAGTTGTAGTGTTTGTGGAAAAGGAATTTTATGTTGCATGGTCAAAGCTGTCTAAGGATGGATGGGTTTACATACAAGGTTTTCAAAAATGAGTTTTAGGGCTTCCCTGGTGGTGCAGTGGTTAAGAGTCCGCCTGCCAATGCAGGGGACACGGGTGCGTGCCCCGGTTCAGGAAGATCCCACATGCAGCGGAGTGGCTGGGCCCGTGAGCCATGGCCGCTGAGCCTGTGCGTCTGGAGCCTGTGCTCCGCAACAGGAGAGGCCACAGCAGTGAGAGGCCCGCGTACTGCAAAAAAAAAAAAAAAAAGTTTTAGTGTTAATATACCTAAATGTAAAACTAGAGTTTAATTTTCTCTTTCTGTTAAAATGACCACGTTTTTATGGACTACTGGTCTGCTCTTAATAAGAGATTATAAGAGTTTTTTGTTTTAACCTTTTAAGTAATCTGCCTAGGAAACAAAGATTCTGTGTCTTAGAATAATTTCCTCTGTTGTCTTTATCATGCCCTTGATTATTTGAGAAAAGGAAGTCTTTTCACTTTCAAAACAGCTGTTTGTCTTGTAGCTGTGTTACCTCCTACGCTGACTTTTGAAGTTTTTGATTGTCACTCTGGTTAAATACATAACTAAGTATTGTTTCACAGTGACCTCTGAACATATTTAATCAGGTGTCCAAACCTTTTGACATTTCAGACAACCTTAAATATTTTTGCCTTTTGAAAAATCAAATCCTAAATGAAATCTTGTTCTTAAACTGACTTTGAGATTTCCCAGAGGCTCCCCTGGAAAATTCCAAAGGGTTTGCTCTTTCACCTTGGAAAAAGAGAAATGTTAAAAATAATTAGTTTTATTTGATACGTTGAACTGTATGAAAAGCTTTGTCAAATATGGAGAGATGCTTAACCTTCCCTAGGTTATATTTGTATGGGTAAATGTTATTAATATAAATATTTCAGGAATTGTATGAAATTCCTAGAAATTTGTCAGTGTCCATGACGCGTCCTGTTACTGCCTTCACTGGCAGCAGACAACAACCACAGTATAATGTTATCATCCATAATTCCGGTTATTTTTTTTTAATGATGTATGTCACAAACGCAACGAAATTTCCTTGTGAAAATGCATTATTTTTATAGTGAAGTCTCATCAGATCTTTACCCATGGCCATTTTAAGTTTTTTGTTATTTGCAAACAATCATTGTTTTACTCTCATGCTTCCTGAAAGCTCTTCCAATCAGCTATCAGCCAAGGTGCTTTTCTTCAACAACAGGGGTATTGCAGAGGAAATTTTCATCTATGCTTCTAGGTTCTTCTGGCTGGCCGAGAATTAAATTGATGTGAGATAGATTAACGGGAGAAAATCAAACAAAAGTTTAATAACATTTGTACATGGGAGAGACCCAGAAAAACTGAGTGACTCACCAAAATGGCTGAAACCCTCACCTTAAATACCATCCTCAGCTAAAGACAGAAGAGGATGTTGAGGATGGAGAGTCAGTTATGGGAGGCTACCAGGAAAAGCACAGTAAACAAGGGTAAGGTGGTGATGCAGATTTAAGTCTTTGCCTTTTCCATTGGTAAGTTTCTAGAGATTTGGTCATCTTCCTCTTCTTGGTACAATGAGGGAGACACCCTTACAAAGGGAGATTTCCCTTACAAATGTCAATGTTTCTTGCAAAAGGGTAACTCCTATTTGGTTTTCAGAGTTTTCCCCACACCTGCTGTTTCTGAGAAAATAACCAACTTAATAGGCCAAAGAGACATATTTTGGGGTGGCAAATTCTGCTCCCCGACAGGGACTGTCTTGGAGATCTAGGAAAAGGAGTACATAAGATGCTCTGGGGTACAGGCTCCTGATGACATTGCTTAAATAACTTTGAGATAATACTCTGGAACTGAGTAAAGATTGCTAGAACTGTAGTGGAGAAGCTGATGAGTTCATAAAACCACCAACCAAGATCAAGCAGAACAAGAAATAATTACATGGAACTAAATGAACTGATGAAGGAGAATCATGGCTTTTGTTTGTAACACTGCTGTTTGTTTAATGTTGTGTACCCTGGATTCAAGGAACTCCTTTCTCTTAAGTTATCTATAACGCATGACAATTTAACAGATTATACTTTTGTTTTGTTTTGTTTTGTTTTGTTTTTTCCTGGTACGCGGGCCTCTCACTATTGTGGCCTCTCCTGTTGCGGAGCACAGGCTCCGGATGCGCAGGCTCAGCGGCCATGGCTCACGGGCCCAGCCGCTCCGCGGCATGTGGGATCCTCCCGGACCGGGGCACGAACCCGTGTCCCCTGCATCGGCAGGCGGACTCTCAACCACTGCGCCACCAGGGAAGCCCAGATTATACTTTTGTAAACAGAAATGTAACATTTATCTTTCTCTCTGCCTGATTCCCTCCAGAATTCAGAAACTGTAATTGAGTATTCTTATCTTCATAGAAATGTAATTACTTACACGAGTGTAATAAGAATCTTTCTCCCTATAACAGGACATAATTGGAAACATCAGTTATATAGCCAAGGCTTTGACTGGAATGTCATATTTAAGAATGATGTACATAGAATCAGACATGAAAGACATTTTTAAGGAACTAAGATGAATTTATGGAGTCAGTACTTACAAATCTCTCTTGGAAACACCAGCCTGGTTTATGGAGTTCCCAGGCTTCCAGGTGAGTGAGGAAGGTCACTTCCTGGCTGGTGCAGGAAGTTTAGGATACTCTGGGAAACTTGAAAAGAAAAGAATTCACCCAGATCTATAGGTACTGCAGGTGAAGTGTTGTGGCAAGTTCTTAGCTTCCTGCCATTGAGAGGCACTTAAAAGCCCAATCTGAGATTCCTCATGAAAAGTTCCAGCAAAGCAAACTTTAAAAGGCCTGTCAACTGAAGAAGAACACACAACCCAAAAGTGGCGAGTTATGTTTTACTTGGGGACCTTACTGAACGAGGACAACAGCCCGGGAGACAGCCTCTCAGATAGCTCTAAGGATCTGTTCCAAAGAGGTGAGGGAGGAGCCAGGATATATAGGAGCTTTTGCTGAGAGACAAAAACAAAGAAACCATGTTGTCGAACATCAAAAGATGACTGCTATTCACAAAAAACAGATATCTCAAGTTAATGATTTTAGTGCTTTTCTACGTATGAGAAGATTCAAGAGTATGGGCTTACTGAAATTATTCCTTTGATATGCGTCTTAACTATCTAGGGCCAGTATCCTGTTTTTCTCCATCCTGAATTCCCCTCAGGGCACACCATGGTGGGGGACAGGGGAGGGATGGCTGCGGTGGCTGATGCCTTGATGGTGGACAGCGGTCATTGTTCACTGGAATGGCAGGCAGCATTCCCTTTCGTGGGCCTACGTGGTCAATTACCATTTTTGCTGCATTTACATAAATACTAAGACCAGATTTAATGAGATGACTTATTTTGCAAACAAAAATAATCTTACTTTGATTATCTTTGACAAAAAGC